>NC_134403.1:115012680-115185180 GCF_038048845.1 Mixophyes fleayi | reverse complement strand
TTCCACTTCAACTACTGGCGCCCACATCAAGACAGAGTCTTGTTCCCTTAAATGGTGAATAATATGGGAAATAGTTTTTTAGCTGCTGCTATAATAAAAATAGAAGGTATGTGCAGAACATTTTAGAAAATAAAATAAAAGATTAAGCTGCCTTTAACAGGTACTGTAACTTTAAGTAACCAATTGCTCACATTTGAAGAAACCTCTTGCGTGGTTGAAGGTTCCTACTGCCAACAACTTCTATCCTAAGGCTCTCTTCTTCCAATAACTCCTAACTGTACCTTCCCCCTCCAGCAGTCTAATCCTAATATCCAATCCTGCAGCCTAACCCATACAATACCTACAGCCTAATACCAATTGTTCTCCACCCCCTTGACATATTTACCTTACTCTCCAACACAACCCAACCTTGGACTAGCAATGGAGGAAGGCAAGCATGAGAAGCAGGAAGTCTAGAGTAGAATTGGGAGTAGTATGGGGAGTGGTAGAAGACCAGCATTTGAGGAAGACCAGCATGGGAAATAGTAAGCCAGAAACATCACTGGGAGCTAGTCAGGCACACATGGGCATTTATTCATATATATTATAAATAAATCAATCACTGCGTTGGTGATGGGACCTCTGCTGACCCCACACATAATACAAGACTCTCTTACTCATCATCATCGTCATTTATTTATTTATATAGCGCCACTAATTCTGTACAGAACAAACTCGCATCAATCTCTGCCCCATTGGAGCTTGCAGTCTAAATTAAACAGAATTAGTTTTTTAAAAAATATGTGGACAATTTAAGCAAAATGAGGAGAGTATTCTGCTTTTGTTTTGTTATGTAACAATTAAACATTTATTTTAAAACCTTTATGTGCCTTTTGTGTCCGCTCTCACTTACATTTCAGCTGGGATCTTCGAACTATATTTTACATATTTTTGGGGGTTCCTTCTATTTACCGTTATAACCCCAGAGTTCACAGGCTGTTAGAGATTGATTGTTTTTGCTTGCAAATAATCAGTATTTATAGCTGAAATATAATTCTCCTTTTTCATACTTACAATTAAACTTGATTGAAATCTATAAAAATATATTTGTGTCAGCCAATATAGGTAGAGGTATTCACCTACAAGGCCACAGTCATGTATCTGTAATAAACACTGAATTCTCCTGTAAGATATATTTATAATTTACACCAAATGGTTCATTATCACATATGTGATGATTGTAAATTATTGTCCTACAGTTATTGTCACCATTAATAATCAGCACCTAGTGATGTTATCACTGCAGGATTCATTAGTAATACTGGAAAGAATAATCTATCTGTCAGGTTAGGGTCCACAGTACATTTGTGAACATCAAGGACCAGATTAAGTGGAGATCTACAGCCGACCCTATTTACTTATCAGTTCTCGGCTGCCCCAGGAATTGTGAATAAGCTGAAGGTGTTCACTAATCAGGTTAATTGGAAGCCAGACGAAAGAGGGATAAACGCATTAAACAGACCAAAATCAGCCACGGGAAGACAACAATCCAATAGAGACTTCCGCTCAAAGCAAGGACCAACAACAGATAAATAGGGAAATACAGAATTATACTCTAAAAGAATAGTTACATTCCAAAGCCTACAGGCAAGGTGGGCAGCAACGTGTCAGAGTAAAGAATACACAGTGTTAATACACAAAAGCCTAACAATGGTAATGGCATCCAGGTATCTTCAGTGAGAAATTATCATTGGCGATAATATAGCGCCATCGCTCATGATACATAAATTATTTTGTATTTAATGAGGGGCAATATGTAAGTATGATTGCTTACTCACCATTGTCCATGACTCACAAGCATCCATGCAGATGCATCAGACAGTGAAGGTTATAATTGCCGATTGAACAGGTGAGGTAAGAAAACAGTCAATTCTTAGATACATAGATAGATAGATAGATAGATAGATAGATAGATTCTAAAATATGATATAAGTAAAAGTCTAAATATACATTTTGAACAATTAAAATAAAGGTAATCCTGATGCCCCCTTGCTGCTATTATGAGCTATACGGAACCTAATTTAAAGTCAAACCAGCAGTATTGCATGACATAAAAGGATAGTAGTGTTCACTGTCTGCCTATAGGGACCATGGAAATTCAGAATGAGAATGATCACTTATGTATGGATCACATACAATTGCATCTGGAAAATAAATGCTGTGCATCTATGTCTTGTCCACCATGCAGTAAGAATGAGATACTAAACATCAGCAGAAAACATGACCTTTTAGGGGAACTACTAAACTACACATAATTCAATACAAACCATTAACCAATCATTTCATCTAAAGTCCTCAATAAACAATGTATACATTTTCTGTAATAAACAATTCTTTTTTCAATATTACATTTATATTTAGAAGAGCTTGCGACTCTAATCATTACTGTTGCAGAAGCTCCTATCATATAATTAAAAATTCTGTCTTGAACTGATTAACCAAAAATTAAAGATTTAAGTGAATGACTTGAAAATAGAAGTATGAGGCCAATGGCACTATTTAATTTGTGGAAGAAAATACAGTGAGTTTGCTCTGCTACAACCATACACATTTATATTACACTTGTAATACCCTTACCCTTTATTAATGTCTGTGGAAATTATTTGATGCTAGTGTTTGACATTTTATTATATAAAATGTTTTAAATAATTTATATACTATTCATACTTTAATTCATTGCATCATTTTTATTGCAATTATAAAATACAGAAAACAATGTTTTCAGCCATTTTTAGCTTAACCAATACTTAGCTATTTAAAGATAAAATGAATTGTGCTGGGTTATGCAAGAACATTTGAATAGTGTGGGTAATGCTCAATTAAGTGGGAAAGATCCAACTGGTTATAATACATGTGTTTGTTCCTATATTTAGATAATCAACAAAATGTACGCTGTAGTCAACCCATTGAAGGGTTAATATAAACAAAGACATCTACAAAGTACAGTTTTACTTCATCCAAGAGTGAAACGATTGTTTGATTTACCATGAAGAAACATTTTCACTTTTTTTTTTCTTTTAAAGAATAAATTTAAGATCACAGGAAAACTTTTGTAGGAACAGATTGTGGACAAAGTTCTCCAGATCAAAGTTGAGCCAAAGGCAAAAGGCATTTCAGAAGATTAGACAAATCATGCAGCCCTAAAGCAACTTAACAAGTGTAGTAAATATGAATGAATGCCAAAGCCATCAGCGTGCCTGTGAAGACAACCAGCTTAGCAGCAAGATGCTATTATTTCAGAAATGTTTTCCATGCCATCTGGGCCCTATGATGGCCAGACATGCCCACTACAGACATGTTTACCATGCCATCTGGGTCCTATCATTGCCAGATCTACCTATGATATATCCATGGTATTGGAAGATAGTTATTTTCATATTGAGGTTTAATTTCATGATGTTGTGCTGCTGGCAAAAAATTAATTAACAAAAATGTATAAATTGTATTAAGCTGAAGAAGAGAATGAAAATTGCTTGCAATTTATATAGACCCAGAATACTTTGTAACTTGTATAAAACTGTAACAGAGTAAACATGACATTTTATCCCTAATGTTACGCATAGACTCCACTGGATTTAGTGTCTTATTTTGCCCCACATTTCTTACTCTCTAAGATACAATTCACTATTAAAGGTGTGTGGAGTAATATTTTTAGCTTTAGCTGTTTATATCATCCCAAATTGCTTTGCTGTGTGCTACAAATTAATAGCTACAGGCAGTCTGCTTGCTTAGGATTAATGGACTTAAGCAGTATAGTTTATCATACAGTCTCATCAGGAGGACATTAACACTCAACTTAAAGAGCAAGCAAAGCCCCTATTTAACATTAATATACAGTATGGCAAAGGTTGGGTATTACTGAGATGAATAATTGCTGGAGTGTGTATAATTAACTAAATATGTCTGTACTGCTCACAGCATTGCTAGTTAGGGGGTAGGTACTTCTCTAACCTAGAGCTTAAAGTAATGTGACAGCAGCATAACCGACTGTAGTTAATTTTTTTTTACCAGTATCAGCTTCCATTATTATATTATCCTTAAGATGTGGTAGAAGCTTCAGCTATCTGTGATATAGTGGGGAGGTAATACTTTGCTTTTTAGCAAATTTTAGGTAGAAAGTCAGCTTAACACTGAACCCTATAATTTACCTTCATTGTTCATATCTGAAATTTAACACTTTTGTAGAGTCTATTGCAGGCTAATGGAGATCTTGCCTGTAGCACCACACTCAATTCCAGATTACTACATATGCAACTGCTGTCTCAGTAACTATCCCACCCACTTATAACTATTTCCATTCTGTCTTATACTAAATCCATTCCATTTATTTATAGTAAAGCAACCCTCTTCACCAAGGATCTTACTAGACTTGTTCCTATCCCACACCTTGCCACTCTGTAAAATACCTCTCCCATTTAACACTCAATACCCATTATCTACCCTAACAATCTATTCACATCTTTCCCCAGATGCCAGTACACCACAAATCCACTGCATACATCCTCCCAAAAAATCCCCATTCTCTTCCCATTCCCATCACTTACCCCTTGGATAACGCCCTCCTTTCCACTCCTATACACCCCTGCCCAATGCTTCCACTCTCACCTGTCCTACTGCCCCATCTCCCTCCACCTACCTGTGACAGTATCAATACCTCACCCTTTCCTCTGTAGCCTATACATCAGCTCTCAGCACAATTTTAAATGCAGGATATTTAACCTCATTTCTTGACTCCCAAATTTCCTCTCAACAACAATTGTGGATCTTAGAATGCTCATCTAGCCTCTGCAACTACAGCTGCCAAAACGCTAACATATGATTGAGAAGTGATAAATAGTGAAAGGCAACTTTGCTGGCTAATTTATAGTTTAGGTTAGTTTAGAGTTATGTCTGCCTACCTAAAGGACAAAGAGTTGCTACTAACTCTGTGAAACCTCTACTGGGCTTAGGCTGGGTACACACTACAGAAACTTTCTCCCAATGCGACATCTTTAATGATTTTACCAACAACATGCCAATTCATGTGTACACACTATACACGTCTTACTCGATATACCTTCACATCTGTGCTCTTCATCTACCAGCAGTTGAAAAGATTGTGACTCTGCACACTCCATAGAGAACTATGGACACTGACGGTCATGAGACCATACACACTGCAGAATTGGAATGACATTGTTCCATTGTAGAATGCCATTCTTAGTCCAGTTTAAAAATCAAATAAAATGATACAATACGCTTTGGAATGGTAATCATTCATCATTCCAGAACACACACTAATGTGATATCGGGCCGAACAGTCGTTTATCATTTGATTGGCCCAATAATCAGCTGAAAACACTGTAGTGTATACCAAGCCTTAGTGCTACCTTCTTGTTTGGATTATTGTGCACTGTCTGCTGTGTTCCTGCTCATTTTGCACCTGTTGCTGTGGATGTGTTCCTTGTCATTGTGCACGTCTTCTGTTGATGTGTTCCTTGTCATTGTGCACCTGTTGCTGTGTTCCTAGTCATTTTGCAATTATTATTGATATGTTCCTGGTCATTTTGCACCTGTTCTTATTGATGTGTTCCTGGTCATTTTGCACCTGTTCTTATTGATGTGTTTCCGGTCATTTTGCACCTCTTGATGTTGATGTGTTCCTGGTCATTGTAAACCGGTTGGTGTCGGTGTGTTCCTGGTCATTGCGCACCTGTTGGTGTCAAATGTGTTCCTGGCCATTGCGCACCTGTTGGTGTTAATGTGTTCCTGCATTTAGACAATATAGATGTTTTCTTAGGAACATCCCTCCATCCTCCTATATATTTTCTTGATACTACTTGCTACATATACATTTTAGCTTTATGTCTCCTTAATGGTTTTAGATTTTTGTTTGAATTTTAATGAAAGCATCTACAATTTGTCAATACAGACTTTTGGGGCATTTTGTTAAAATCACTTTTACATTCCATCTAGACCCTGCTTTATCACTAAGTACCAAGATAATAGGAAGCAATGGCTTGTTATAATAGCCCTAGCGCACTACTATGGCAATGTTGTACTTTCAACATCAGTAAGAGCTCACTAGAAACTCAATTTATATTTTTCCTACCCAATCCTAGACACCCTGCAAGAAATAACCAGTGCTGATTGCCTATCATTATCACACAATATCACCATACAGGGGATTTACCAGCTTAATTCATTGTACATTTATGATAAGACACCATTTGTCACTACTCCTTTCATTTGCAGCACCTGATATAATACTTACTTCTTGTTTTTGGTAAAAAAAAAAAAAGCATTTATTACTATTAATACTTAATACTATTTTCTTTAGTTAAAAAAATAACAAAAACCCCCCAGTATGATTCAATACACATATAGATATGAAATTAACATATATTTCTTAATATTAATAAAATAATGACAACTGTTATTAGTAGTAGTAGTATTAACAATACTAATACTTTATTAAATGCATATTCAAGATTCCTACTTGGGGACCTCTATTTCTCAAGAGAAAGGTTTAGATAATAAATACACAGGCAACCATTTGTCAAACACTGTGTGCAGAAGATATAATGAATTAAGTAAATCATATAAAAAGTAATATGTCAAGAACACCGCAGAAATGAAATGCACCTGCATAATTTCGCATGTGCAAAATGTATGTAGATTAATACTAAATACCAAGAATACCAATTTTAGACAGCAATTTACTTTGCACACAGTTCTCCTTTTAAAGTTATGAAATACCTAGGGAAATTTGGTTTTGAAATTTAAACGAGCTCCATGTGTCACAGAAAGCAAAGGTCCAGTAAATGTACCATGGAAATCATGTCATGCATATAATAAGTGATTGTTTGCCAATAGGCCTTGGTAATCCTAAACCATTTATTGGAGGGTCATTTCAGTTGCACTGTCAACAGCTCAGGATGATCACAGTAAAATGGTTAAGAATTATTGAAGCACTCAATGTTCATGTGTTGTGTATATAAATAATGGCAACGAGTGTAAAGTAAATAGTCATTAGTATATGACATACATATGCAACTGCCATCGATGAGCATGATTGATAGGTACATCTAATTCACTATATTTGCCATATTAATCCCATGTATTAAAAATAAAACTAGCATAACATATTTTTAAACATGTTTTAAATTAAAGCTAATTAAAATAATTATTTGGGCATATTATGTTTTTTTTTTTATAACAAATTAATTTTACATTAAAACATCTTGGAATTACAAACAATAGGACTCTTTTATTAACATTGCATTTAGATGCAAAATATATCTTAAATTTAAAGGAATGATGACAATGACTAACAACATTGTTTCTTAATTCTGCTTTCAGCCGACATAAATCAAATAGTTTATTGTGATTATTGTTCAGCGTTTAAAAAATGTTTTCAAACTTTTCATCTGCTGTAAAACAAATTTGAAAAATGGAAAAATAAAACATTTACTAGACAAATTCATTCCTATTATCGGTGTCAGAGTCCTCAAGTAGTTTACTCTCTTAATCCTTTTAACAATCTCACTTTCAGTTTTTGAAATGAGGAAGCTGAATTATTATTATTTAATCATTTAAACAAACATTTATTTTTAAAAGCTACACCAATGAAATGTATAAATATTTACTTGGTGTCTGCTTAGTGACTTATAGTTTACTGAATACCAAGTTACAAAAGTACATACAACAAATGCAAAACAAACAGAAATAATCTACTTCTAGTAGTTAGCAGTGTTGTAAGAACACAGGCTAATTAATTTTTATCCCGTTTAGCTAATTTAAACATCTGGAGTAGAATTTACATTGATGGCAAAGAAAGGGTTAAAAGATGGCAATGCTCTTTGATGAACCAAGCAAGTTGTAGCAATATAAAAAAATAGTAATTCAAGAGGTACTAGCATTTTAATTACAAGGGTATTTTGATTCTGGACAGTCACATCTCTGTACATTACACTCCGGGCATTTAAAGTGATATAGAATACTGTAGACGCCCCCCCCCCAGCATGACATTCCTTCTAGACATTAGCCTCTACAATTTAGCCTCCGACATTTCTACTAAGTATTAGACATTACCTCTAAGCTCCTGATTCCCCCCACACATCATTATATAAGCAGTGTGCCTCTACAATTTTTTGACAGGACCCTCTACCACCCAAGTCAGGTTTCATCACTAAAGCCATACTCATGTCATCTGATAAATGAACCCGATAAAATACAGATAGTTTACTGGGAGCTCTGCCTGGTGGTCTTCTGCATGGTGATTTCACTCTCTCTCCCTGGTTTGGCAGTGGATGGAGGGGGGTGTTCATCCAGCCAGCTCTACTTTGTATAGAGGAGGGAGGTAAAGCAACTTGTCAAGTGCGGTGAATAACAGAGCAAGCCTATAGCATTATATTCTCACCCACAGGTGTCCAGCATTCTAGATCCCTTGATAACCTCATTATGGAGCTATTGACATGGGAGACAGACCCTACCAGCTCCAGGATCACAAGCAGCTACACCCTCTGCTACTATGAGAGTTCTGCCAATACATGGGGGTTCTGTTGGGGAAGGGTAGAGTTATTTGTACAGTTCCCGATCATTTTACAGACCCAATACACAATCTTCCCTAAAACCCTGGCTACACCTCACAGATCCCATTACCTGCCACTATGCATAGACCTTATTGCACAGATACCTCTTTGCAGAGATTCCTCCACCATATACAGTTGGTAGAGGCAGAACAGCATCAGCGCCATCAAGCTTTTGTCAATGTTTCCTTGCCAGTGATTACCTGTTGTCTCAGGTTTTACAAGTCAGTGAAGCTAGGTATACACTGCAAAAACTTTCGACCAATTTGTTATCACTAACGATTTTAAAAATGACTGCAGATTCCTGTGTGCACTTTATATACAATTTACCTACAGACCTGTTCTCTTCATCTGGTCCAAAAGGAGTGTTATCGGTCATTCCTGGCACACTGATTATAACACACAAAATAAATTTTGACTTTTCCACAATGTCATTATAAATTTTGTTAGCTTCTGGGATTCTGAAACAAAATATTCAGTCTCAGAACAAATGGACAAATTATTCCTCCTACAACACTCTCTACATTTAACACAGACACAGTGACAGGTTCCTATTCTGTCTCTCGGCCAACAGTCATGTGAGTGCATACACACTGCAGGATCGGAAGGTGGTTGGAACGAGATTTTTAAACAATAATTAAGAATCAACCAGAGAACGGACATTCATTGGACATCCAGCCATATGTGAATTATGATGGTGAACCTTTCATGCTAACTTATTTTCAGCTGATTCTTAGTTAAAACGACATTATACAGAGAAACAGTGTGATATATTGGACAACAGAAAAACATAAACATTGTATTACATATGAACATCCTCAGAATTTTTAAGATACTGCAAACAGCACAAAGTGGTTGATAATTTATGTGTATTAATAGTAAATTGTACATTTTATATAAATATTTATTTTACTTTTACTGTGTTGGTACTTTAATATTTAAAAATTTGGCCATCTTCAGCACTGTGTTTTTTCTTTGCATTTAATATTGCATTTTTGCTTTTGAGATTTTTGAACAGAACGAGCAATCAAATGAAATGACGATTGGTACTTTGGAATGACTCTGGTTCACTGTGTAGGTGTACGCACTAATGCGATATCGGGTTAAACAGTTGTTTATCAGGAGTTTGGCCCAATAATTGGCTGAAAAACCTCCAGTGTGTACCTAGCCTTACAGTCTTGAAGTTATAAATCTTCAACTTAGAGTGTTATTTGTTTTTTTTTAGAATTAGATATCATTATTGGGAAAGGGTTAGTACGAATGCATTGTTTTTTATATAATTTATTTTATGGTTAGGGTTACTAATATTACTATATTATTTTATTTGTTAATATAAATTGCCTGCAATTTGACATGCCTATAAAGGTGTTTTACTCCATTTGGCACCCAAGAGGGAATATGACTGAACTATAATAAAGAAGTGTTCTAGCTTTCAAGCAATTATGACAAGGTTAGAGAAGTATGAAACCCTCAAAATACAAAATAAGCCCAAATTCAGCTTCAAAATTAGCATTTTTCTATTTCCACAAGCAAGTAATCAGTGCTTGCTCGTTCACACAGATTCGCCGAATACCAACAATGAATCTAACTCCTGCTTCCTATTAGACATTGTGCTGTAAAATATGGGCAATTTGTACAGTGAAAAAAATTATAAACCTATTATACTTCAACAGATTGTGACAATAAGGCTAACTAGAGAGTGTAAGATGTGCAAAACCAAGAGGCATATTAGGCAATACTGCTGTACTGATGTAAAGTTATGTATTCAGTGCAGTGTGCACAGAATTGTATGATAAACTCAGCCCTAATAGCCACAGCACACATAACAAGTCACAAAGAGCATTCACATATGTTTTTCCCTTTAATAATCCAGGAACAATAAGTATTGGAGTGACTCTATGGTCCTACTACAGACATGTGATTTTGATGATACTTGCTGATTGGCTTCTTATTTTCCATCCTGTAAGTGGCCTAATTCTCCAGTGGGCATTATTTATTCAGTGTATCAAAGCACCTACTGTATATATAGACAAGATAGGTCTGATTTCTTGAGACACAGAAAAGGAACGTATTGTGCGCATATTCAACTACAAGCGGATCTGAAGGAACGTTTCTTGCGGGATTCGGGTGTAGGTACACTCTGCTTATACAGCACTTGCTGTATGCAGACACAACACACTGCAGAATACGTACAATACATATGTGGAAATGGGAGACAACCAAATAATCAGCCTGATTACCCTAGCATCTAATTGAATAGACCAATGTGTTCACACTCCAGCAGAAACTGACACATGGAAAGTGAAGTTGGAATGGATAGTGCTACTCCAATCTGGAAATTTAGTTTTTTCTTTGGTCCATCTAGGGCAGTGTTGGGCAACCTGATACACTTCAAGGGCTGTATTAGTGGCCCTGTAACTGTCAGAAGGCACTTTACCTTTTCCTAATATAAAAAATAGCTCAAAAATGCAATCCTACCTCTGTCACTAATCCTAAAAGGCTCAACTATTCCCCTGAGACCTTCAAATCACAAATACCCACACATGCCCTCACTCACCCCTCAGTGGGAGAACCAGTGTCTACTCCCTGATAATCTATTTATTACTTAACCATGGTTGTATCATAATTTAAATAAAAATCTGTTATCTTGCATTTTAATGATTAAATATGTAGAAATCATGTCACACTGAGGAAGGCGGGAAACCGCCTTGTGCAGATGTGATGTGTGATATACTTACAATGTGTGGAAGTCACCTGATGCAGAAGTTCAGTCTTATTCTCTGCTTTATAACCCATGAAGCTTCACCCCCAATCATGAGCAAAGCTCAGTGGTGCATGAAGCAGAGAATAAGTCAGAGCTGTGGCCAAGGAAGGAAGCAGCTGGGGGAGGCAGGTGACGGCTCTGTGGGACTTTGGCTGCTTAGGGGTTTATGTTGCCAGTTACTGACCTAGGATGCCTGTTGGTCAGACACATGTTAAGAATAAATTTGTTACAAACACTGAATTATACAATATAAATTTCAGTAGTTTTAAAAGTATTTTGTGCTAGTCATTGTGTTGTAAACAAAATACACAGATTAAGATCAGAATCAATTGGCTGTGTATTTCAACCAATGAAACAGTTCATTTCACAATTAATTGATTAAGTACTTCTGCACTTTGGTAGGTAATGGTGCTAAAGACAAGTACAGAACATAACTGTATGCTTTGGTAGCCAATGTGTTGCAGTGAGGGTGTAAATGGGTAAAAAAGAAGGGGACAGATAAATCAGGCTGGCAGATCTCTGAAATTTGTGCAAAGTGCAGAATGGACTAAATCAATTCACCTATCTGTAGTAGATTACTTGATTTTATCTAAAATTATAATTACGCAGAAGCGCCAGAATCTGTATTTTGGATTAATTTGATTGCAACAGAAGTCTTTTCATTGAATTTAATTGAAAATAATAATATATTAACAGCAAAAGTGGAGACATCTGTATATTTGCTATCACTAGCATACATGTTGCCATATTAAAAAATAGTTCAGATATGTATGTTCAGTTTAAGGGTGTTTGCACAACATTTTTTGAACCCCCCTGTATAAGACCATATAGGACTGTTCTTAGAACATTAATATTATCTACTCATTCATGAACTGGTTTTGGAGTCTTGATTTCGATCAGTGTCTTTTCTTGTTTTAATAGTTAATACTTTTGACATTTGTGTGTACAATTTCCATGAATAAAGCAAATTATTTTATCATTTGTGGAGTGCCCTTGCATTCTGGCCACATGTCGTGGTGTACAGATATTTAATAGCGTATATTTCATACGTATCAAGAAAAAACACGCAAAGAAACTGTGTGTTTTAGAAAGGCTGACAGTAATATAATTAACACTCTTCACTAGATGATGTTGTGAAATGTTAGGGAACTACCCTTAATCATTGTGATCTTGACAGCAAACACTTCACCTTAATTAATTTCTGCATAGAGACACTTCACAATAAGATATAACGTCTTTGTCAAGTTCATGATTTTTGTCCTGTCCAATTGACATCGTAGTTAACAGTAATTGGAAGAGAGACTCATTTGACAACATTGCCACTAATTTCATTCTAAGTATTTTTCTCTAAATTATATATAGCGTGTATGTTTAACTTAACAGTGTGGTTAAAAAAATAGACGTCAGAAGCGGAATATACTAAGCCATAAAACCATAAAAAAATGTAACCATAAATTCCCCGCTCTCATATGTAGTGTAGGAAATGTCAAATACTGGTTATAGGATAATTTCAGACAAATATTATCTTTAACTAAAACCCCATCCCCTCAATCAGCAGATTTGGGGTGGTATGATGCCTGGGTCTTTGCAGTTTGAAGAGTAGTCAAACCTTCCTGACCCTCTAATGTAGCAGGGGCATAAAATTGTAATAACCCCAAACCATGCTTGAGTGTGTAATCCAGACCACTTATAGTACTGGGTTCTGGGTGATCAAACCTCCCATGCTTATATTAACCCTATAGATATAAAGATGTTGTAAGGCATGGGGGAATACCAATAGCAATATTTTGGCTATGTATGTTTTTAAAATGCAAATGTATTGGGGGAAGGGGAGTCTTCTATGTTATCACAACTCTACGTAGTATGGATGCAGTAAACTATAACTCACACAATCCACTGGAAAAATTAGCAGCAATAAAAAGTGACCGCTTTTCATCTGTGACAAAATAAGCTACCTGTTAAGTGTTGGAAATTTACAACGTCTGCTCAGAACTAAATACTGCAGACAACATAACACAAAATGGAGTTTCAAGTGACATTGGGAGAACAGACAATCTCAAAGCAGTGCCTATTGTCAGGAGCAATAAAACTAAACAATATTACTCCACAGGATGAATCCAAGAGACATTGCTGAATTTTCCAAAATAACTCACGGGTAGCATGTTGCATTTGAAAATATGTACTTTTATGCTGAACATTACTCATCACGTGGACAGTTAACAACTATCAGCTGAGATTGGTTATACTCGTTTTCTCTCCTTGTAAGAGGACAAGATTGTGTGTGTGACTAATTTAATACTGTTGCTGCAACGGGGAGCAGTTATTAAACTGCTCTCCTATTAAAGTAATTTCATTGTTTTCCAATAAGCATTGTCTATGCGATTTGTGTGGTTCCAAAGCACAAGCAATATATTTAGCAAAAGCAAAAGTTTAGCAGTTCAATAAATAAGTACAGTACAGCCGATACATGATACACACGCTTCGCTCAGCTGCGCTCTGCTGGATCCAGCTACAGTCCTTCAGTCCTGAAGACTGTGGTCAGTGTGACTGACTAGCTGAGTCCAGGGAGCAGTATATACATTTGGTGTTACAGTAAATACAATACAGGTGACTTGGCAAGTTTCCATAGGTTCAGGCTTCAGAAAGGTCCAGTGTAATACAGTCCATAGGTCAGTTCAAACAACCTCCTCCGCAGAGCCGTAACTTAGAATTTTAGCTCTGGGGCGAGAAAGACAAATGCCGCACCCCTAGCCCTCAATTTTAACCAAATGAACCTAAAACATTCCTAAACTGCACCCCCCTTCAGCGTTGCGCCCTGGGCGGTCACCCCTATCGCACAGCCCTAGTTACAGCCCTGCCTCCAAGGGTGGGGGTCAGCATTCCAAGAGTGGGGGTCAGCTCTCCAGATGATGCATACTTAGTTTTCCCTCCAAGAACTGGTTCAAACTGGTCTATTAGCATTATACAGACAATATCATTCTAATAATTTATTCCCTATCATCGATAACTAGCGCACGCAATGTGCGATCCTTTCGGCGAATGAACCAGACAAATGTGGATAAATAGGGGATAAGAATGATACCAAACATGACATGCTTCCGATGACCTGAACTTAAAATATCACTAAAGTGTACATATACAGTGGCGCATGCAGGGGGGGGGGGGTTTCTGGGTCTCCAGAAACCCATCCCCTCCACTAAAAAAGTGCCCTATATAGCGGCACTGTACTATACAGCAACTGCGGCTCTGTCAAAGAAGCGTCAGCGGCGGCGCTGTATTGTATACAGCACCGCCGCGGACGCTTCTTTGACAGCGCCACGGATGTTGTATAGTACAGTGCTGCCTAAACGGAGCTGCTGCTGCGCAGCTCTCTAGTTTTGTTTTTTTTTCGGTGGAGGAAACCCCCCCTTAAAAATGCTCCGTGCGCCCGAGAATATAACCTTATAATATAGAACTATAAGCCACATAACATCTGCTCATAAATGACTGTAGAATGGAACCATTATAAATATGAAATATATATATAAGTGAATGTGAAAGTACAAGTGTATGCATGAGTGCTTTTTTTTGCGATTGCGCCATGACACGTGGCATCGCAATCGCACGGTAAAACAACATTAATCAATATACTTTCTTTCATCCAATTTTACGACTTTGACACTCCGGTATTCAATTCATACACACCGATTATTTAAATGAGTTAAATTAAGATTCATAAACCATCCTTGAAGCCTTCTATTTGCTGTACATATAGTTGCAGTACTGGCACTGTCCACAAAGAGGCTAAATCCAATACTTACACCAGAAGTGCATGCAAGTCAGTTTTTTCTGTGGAGAATGTTTCACTCAAATGTGCAGAAGAGGAATTCACTTAAAGAAGAGACACCTACACCTTATCAGTTAATTCTGTAAGTGAACATTGCTCCTTTTTGCAATTTGCATTTTGCAGTAGCTATTGCAAGCATTTCTAAATAAATATCTCACCTCTGCCAAAATTGGTCACCTACCCATTTTTCTTAAACAGTATTTCTTATGAACCTTGGCCATTTCTTTATTTATTAATTTGGCCAAGCCATTGAAGCAAGAGAATACTTGGAATTGCTTTATCAATTCACATGTTTCTATAGTTGAAACTGCTGATATGTTCCTTGGATATCTTCATTATATTCAACATTGCATTTATTTGTTTCTGTTCCTCATGTAGTGCTATCCCTAATAAATTATGTGACAACAATGTTCTAGTCACATGTGCTGTCACATTTACAAGTGCCTACATATCAATAGTTTAAGTCCCAGGTTCCCAAACTATGCGCTGCGGCTCCCAGGGATGCTGCGGCACTGTCACAGGGGTGCCGTGAACAAGAAAAAACAAAACAAAAAAAACCTTACCAATCCGGCGACCCAGCATCCTCCTCTCCCCTTACTGAATGTCGGTTGTGACGTCATTACGCCCGACATTCAGTGACAAGCGGCAAGAGAGAGGATGCTGGGTCCCTGGCGCAGCCGGGTTGGTAAGTTTTTTTTTTTTGTCTTTTTTTTTTTTGTTTGTGTTTTTTTCTCTCTTCCTGGCCATGCCGGGATGCAGAGGGGGCAGAGAGGGCAGAGCGAGAGGGCAGAGCAAGGATGCAGAGGGGGCAGAGCGAGGATGCAGAGGGGGCAGAGCGAGGATGCAGAGCAAGGATGCAGAGGGGGCAGAGCTAGGATGCAGCGGGGGGGCAGAGCAAGGATGCAGTGCGGGGGGGCAGAGCAAGGATGCAGGGGGCACAGAGTGTGTGGATGCAGGTGGGGGCACACAGTGTGTTATGTGCAGAGGGGTCACAGAGTGTGTGGATGCAGAGGGGGCACATAGTGAGTTAGCTGTAAATTATTCTTTGACAGAAATATAATTGAAAAAAATATCTAACAATATTATTTTCCCTTGGATTTATGTGTATTTTTGCATACAACTAAATAAGTATTTCTGCCCTGCCCTAAATACTTATTACGTTTTTTGACCCAGCTACTTATAAAATGGGACGGCTCGCTTAATTATTTTGGAGGGGTGCCTTGAAAAAATTATGGAGACTCTAAGGGTGCCGCGAACTGCAAAAGTTTGGGAACCACTGGTTTAGGTAATAAAATCTACCTTGCTGTTTCAGTTAATGGATGCTTGTGAGCAATTCTCTTCATATCCTGTGATTCATATATGAGGTAAAAACAAGGGAATATTTTGACAGCTTCAAGGCTAATTAACTTTGTATTCATTTTAAAATTAGTACTTTTGAAGTCATTATTAATTATTGATCAGCACAGTGTGTATACTAGAAGCATGGATGAGCCATATTGATGAAGTTGAAAGTGGATGGTAAAGAGTTAAAGGCTTATGTAGAGCACATACAGTACATGTTTTTAAAGACGTTTTATGGCTTAGAAAGGGATGCAGTCTGGAGAGACTGGATGTATAAACTGGCTCCAACCATCTGTGGCTGTCAAGCCAGGAAGTATCCTGTTCAATTAGTGTTGTAAAATAAAATACTCTTTAAAGGAAATAAACACTGCTAGAGCTAAGATTCATGCTTTCAAATATATACAAGGTTTGAATTTTTAATTAGGGCTGCTAATTACAGTCATCAGAAAGCAGAATAGATTTTACCTTGCATTTAGCAGACAAGCCTTCAACCCCAGTGTATTTTTCAATTTCATTAATATTTTATGAAAATGGCCCTTGCAGCTTCAGCCTATTCTATGCCTCCTAGAAAAGTGCCCTACATTATAGATTCCAATGCCTCTAAGCCATGTACATTAGGAAGATGACAAAATGCAAAACACCATCTTGTCAACCGTCGTATCAATTGATTCTATTACATAGTGTAAAAACAGTTGGGTGTGAGTTATAATATTACTGACACTAATGATGAAACAAGACACTGGCTCGGAGCAGTCATTAGCTGTGTGCCAGAAATTAATGATTCTAATATTTTTGGACAAATTAACCTTAATGAACTGACCTAGTGTATAATGCTGATCTAATACACTAAAGGATAGTGAATTATTAAGTCACTACACACAAACACAAACCATACATATAATGTGCTCATTACATACCTACATAAAATGTAGGTGTCTGTGTTTTTGTAGCTACATTTTTTAAGAAAACTAAAACTAAAATATTTTATGAGTAAATATACCCTTATTATTTATTGTTGTTATGTATATAAAACATGTGGTGATCACACAAGCATATATACACAAACAGACGCATATATATATATATATATATATATATATATATATGTTTCTTAAAAAAATATAGGCATTTTTAGTGTGAAATGTGTAAATGACTCGGAACATGTAGATTGCTATGGGAGAGTTATGAAGGTTAATAAATATCATATATGATGTGGAGAATGTTTCACACAGATGTGCAGAAGATGCATTTGTTCACATATGCATGGATGTATATCCCTACCACTATCTCAATATGCTTTATATACATAACAATGATAATTAAGAGAGAGAGAGAGAGAGAGAGAGAGAGAGAGAGAGAGATACTGTACACATCCTATTTCCTACTCACAATATACATGGGGATGCTATTTTGGACATTTTGGCGCAAAATAGACACTTTAGCAGAATAATGAAGATTTTTAGCCAAACTTGCCCACTCTCCTGAAATGTCCAGGAGACTCCCGGGAGAGCAGGCCATTCTCTCGCATCCTGCCCACTTCCTAGTGAAGTGAGCAGGATGGGGGCTCCCGTGAGGCGATTTGCGTTGAATTGCATCATTTTGGTCTGCTTGCCCAAGCTTAATGCCCCATTTGCATCATGTGGGCGGGCCAAATTGATATGATTCAGGGCCCCACCGGACTCATTCTTTTTCTCGTCTCCGGGATCTCCCAAAGGCGAGGAAGTAAAATAGGCAAGTATGTCTTTAGCTGTATATCAGAACTAAAATAGGGACAAATCAGAGGGAAAGGGGGGAAATCATGCAGATAAAACAAGGAGTGCATCCCCATAAGAGGTACAGTTGTAAAGCTTGCACAAAATAGAGGAATAAAATGAAGGCAATGAAGAGCATGATGTTAATTTTAAAGTACAGTGCCTTAACCCAACAAACTTTTTAAAAGGACCTGAAACCCTGTATAAATATTGGTGCAAATACTAGTGAAAAAAACTATTTCAGGCAGATTTTCTTTATAATATTTATTATGAAAATTACATTTTGGCCTTTTCCTATAAACAGGCAGCGCTCCGGGCAGGGGAGGGCTGGCAAGGTTTAGCTGGGGAGGCAAGACTCAACTCAGCAGCCTATTAGGAACATTTTAAAGGGAAAAAAAAGCAGGCGGCCCAGTGACCCAGCCCATAGTAGCTCTCTATAGGAGCAGCCCAGGGGCAGATTCCCCCCTGCAACCCAGCCCACCCTGCCTTCGCACCTTCGCCTGTGATCCCAGACTTCTTCCTGCTTTGATGTCATATTTCTTGGTGATAGCTTGTAGTGCTTGTTTATGTTACATTAAAATACCTGCTGATATGTTATTACAGATATTTGTTGTTTCCTTTGATTAAATGTATTGTTTTAATTTATTACTGAGATTAAGGGAGATGTGCTGCCCTTTTGAAAGTTAGAGGTGAACCTGTAGTGCATCAGGTTGACTAATATGACAAGATGTGTACAAAGTCATCTTCCTGTTAGTAGTGGCAATCTAAATGTTGCCTCCATTCATCTCTTTTGTTTCAGTGCAAGTTACGCTATAAAACACAAATATTGTAACTTTAATCTTTAATAACTATACGATCATAATACAAATCTGAATTAGAGCTTTTGCAACACAAAAAATAGAATTGCAACAGTAATTGTTTATTCTTCGGGGTTCTATGTACATTTTATTTATTTCATTTATTATTATTATTATTATTATATGTACATTTTATAGTTCACATTTTGTAAACTGTAAATTAAAGTGGCGATAAGATGAGAAAATCAAGTATCCAAAGTTCCACAGTAATATTGTCATGCTTCAATGCAGAAAACTGGAAATCACAGCTATGGAACCCAGAATATGATGAAAGCATAAGTTGTTTATTGAATAGGTATAAACAAGAGAATACAGGAAATGGTACAAACCAAGTATTGCAGATTCTGAACAAGGATTTCTGAATGAAGCTGAAAACTGGTAGTCAAAAGGAATACAGCTGATGAGGTGGAATGACTGAGTGGAGAGAACAGGAGAAGCAGGAGAGCACAATAATGACGATCAGCAACATAACAAAAATGACCAGCACAGGTAACTGAGAGAGGCAGGTATAAATAGGGAGTCACCAGGTGCAGGTAATTAATTAGTGCAACAAGTTAACCCCATGTAGAAAAAGGAAACAAGGCACAATAGCAGCACCTCTGGTGAAAAAGAGGTACTGCCGGATAATACATTCAATGTAACAAGTCCAATATAGTCCCAGGGGCAGGAGCTGCTAATACAAAGCAGCAAGCACATGTAATGCTGCAGAAAAGGTGAAGGCAGATACTGACAAATATTAATAAATCAACAGATGAAATTTACAGGCACGCTTGAAGTCATGGCACGTAGCCCTGAAATGTTTATAAAATGCTGCTTCCAATGTGTGGTTTGCCAATCTACATCAAGGGGTCTATGTATTAATGTGCGATCAGCCATTAAAATGGATAAAACAGCAGTTTTCTCCATAAAAAAAGGGTTTAAGGCTTCGCTGGTTCCCTCACCGTGGAAGTGCTATGCGCAACTTCCTCCATTCACCGGCAGCGCTACGTGTTTAATTGTGCAGCACTGCGATTTTCAGCAATGCATAATGATTGTCAGCACACAATTATAATACATAGACCCCAAAGTAACCGAAATAGAAAAAAGAAAGAAGGAAGCGCAGAATATATACAACTGAACCAAAATATATATTACAAGACCATAGAAAGAGTAACTGTGTTCCCAAGGGTTGTTAACAAAAGTAATTTATTAAAACATTCAAATACATTAAAACATATAAATCAGGAAGTAATGTTGCATCATCATGCAAAATGCACAATACTAATCCACCTTGTTCAATTTTACACAGCGATGTTCAATATACTGATGACTCCAATGACGGATTTATAATTTTATATTAAGGCAGAGTTACTCTGGGCATTAATAAAAAATATATGTGTCCCAGCTCAGTATATCATTAGCATGAGTGTTCCAATGTGACCTTCAATGACCGTTTAAATGGTGATAATTACCATGACAAATCCTGAATGGCGATCTCTCGCCTCCGCTCTGATGTCAGATGTCTTCGAATTACACCTGCCACTTCTACACACTTAAAATGTACTCTCCAAGACAATCAAGACATATGTAAAGTAAGACAGCGTACACTCCAAAATACAACTTATGGTTCCTTGCCTGCCATGTTTCTCTAGCGTGCTGCTAGTTTCAGCAAATACCATGTAAGCGGTGGTAGTCATATTTCCTCCTGTGAAAATCCAGACAGTGTAAATACTGACACAAAAAAAATATCTAACAGTGAAGATCCCAACATGGAGAAAATCCTGACAGTCTAAATACCTACATGTAGAAAATACCTGCATGGCTAAAATGCCGACAGTGTGATTGCAGACAGTGAAAATGCTGACAGTCACACTGCCGGCATTAAAAAGGAAATGGAAAAACAGACCATCCCCAGTCATATTAACCCTAGTGCTGCCTGTATACGGCTGTCTGGAGGAAAATCTGGGGGACAAACAGCATGCAGTCCCCACCAATTCTCTTCCAACCAGCCCTAGGCTT
This sequence comes from Mixophyes fleayi, assembly GCF_038048845.1. Taxonomy (NCBI): domain Eukaryota; kingdom Metazoa; phylum Chordata; class Amphibia; order Anura; family Limnodynastidae; genus Mixophyes; species Mixophyes fleayi. The sequence continues at coordinate 115,164,034 of NC_134403.1, read as the reverse complement.
AGCCAACTGGAGCTGTTGGCACCATAGCAGGTGAACCCGCAGCAGGGAGTCTCCCCTCTCTAGGGGATCTCTAGAGAGGGGGCCCACAATTTTTTTTGCAGACCTCAACTGTCTAGGGAATCTAGCCACGTACTGCCCAGCTTGGGGCTGGTTGTTATCATGGCAGGGGGACCCCCTGCTGCGGGTTCCCCTGCTATGATGCAACCAGCTCTAAACTGCTGGGATTTTCTCCTTGTCGGTAATTGCACTGTCGGGACTTTCGTGTCAGTATTATTTCCGTCCTTATTTTCACAGTCAGAAATTAGTACTGTACCCCATATTAGTGCATCTATAAATGTAGTCCAGGTATCTCCTGGGGCTTCTAAACTCTACTATTTTGGACCCAGCCATATTGTAGATACCAGACACACTTCTAGGGGTATATTTATTAAGCTGTGAGATGACGGCGAATTTCAAAAGTGGAGATGTTGCCTATAGCAGCCAATTAGATTCTAGCTATCATTTATTTAGTACATTCCACAAAATGATATCTAGAATCTGACTGGTTGCTATAGGCAACATCTCCACTTTTCAAACCCACTGGAAATTCACAGCTTGATACATTTACCCCCTGGTATCAGAGATGGAAGTCCAATAGGCAGTTATTTCTGAGGTAAACAGGATTTATTTAAATATACAAATCTGATAATGCCTTTTTCACTGATAGTACCTGTGATTTTGTGGGCATATTTTAAAATTTGTTTTTTGCTTCTTTCATTCGTACATGAGAAGGAAGATTATACTTGCTGTATTATAGATGATTTTTTAAATTTAAATCAAATCTAATTGCAAATGTGTTTTTTGCTATCAAAACAATGTTAAAAAAACTTGTCATGTGTTTATAGTTTAGTTGGGTGTAAGTGTATATGGGTGTAAGTAATCCTGATGTAAACCTGGCACATATGCTACTGGTGCAGAGCTGCATGCATTTTGAGATATGTCTGACTCAGGGCCGGCGCCACCATAAGGCAGCATTAACAGCTGCCTAGAGTGCCGGCCTCTGGGGGGGTGGCACTGCGGCCGATTGATAATTAGTAATATTAATTATTGTTTCATTGCGGGTGCTGCGCTCACCAGGGCGCACCGCCCACCCACATCCTATCTATTTTTCAGACCGTAGGTCTGCATTGCGGTGCTCCTACAGTGCAGCACTGCATTTCCCAAACTGCCCGGGTGTCGGCTGCTGACAGCATTGTGATGTCCCGATGCTGTCAGTGAAGAGGAACCGACAGGAATCAAAGGTAAAGAATAGAGAAGACAGAAGAAAGAAGCGGAGAAGCAGAGAAAAGAAGAAGAGAAGGTATGTACAGTAATACAGAGAAAATAGAGGTAGATGAGGCCACAGAAAACAGGGGGGGAGAGGAGAGGAAGCTACAGAAAACGGGGGTGGGGAGGAGAAGAGGATGCCACAGAAAACGGGGGAAGGGGGGGAGAATGGCAAAGAAAACAGCAGAGGGGGAAGAATATGCCAAAGAAAACAGGTGGAAAGGGGTAGGGGATAAAACAGGAGGAGGGAAGAGAATGTCAAAGAAAGCAGAGAGATGGGATATAATACCAAATAAGGGGTAGAGAATGCCAAAGAATACAGGAGGGGGTGGCTGCAAGAATGCCAAAGAAAACAGGAGGGAGGGTAAGAGAATGCCAAAGAAAACAGGAGGGTGGGAGAGAATGCCAACGAAACTGGGGTGGGCAGTGCCAAAGAAAACAGGAGGGGGGATGCCAAAGAAAACAGGAGGTGGGGGGGGTGTTACAGAACATGGGGGGTGGGGAGGTGAGGATGCTACAGAAAATTGGACGGTGGGAAGGAAAAGATGCTACAGAAAATGGGGGGAGAGGAGAGAATACAACAGAAAATGGGGGAGGGGGGTTGGATTAAGAGATTACAGAAAATGGGGGGGGGGGGAGACTGGTAAATCTAGTTGAAGATGTGTCTGGAGAAAATGGGGGTGAGGTGAAGGAGGGATTACCCTCAGAAATCCCCATGAGTTACAGACTATGGGATCTATGTATTAAAACAGTATGGTGACAAACCTTATTACCTTGCTACAATTGCAGAACTTCACAGTCCTCATATTAATCTATGGGGACTGCGTTAAGAAACATTAAATGGGTTATGGTAGGAGAAATCTGCCATAAACCGTTCATAAATTGTTCGATGACCATTTTACGGAAAAAAGAAAAGCTGTTCTCTCTGTTTTAATGGATGATCGCACTTAAATAGATTCCTATTATCCTATTATTATTTTTTTTTGTTTTTTTAAACATTTTTATTGAAGAAGTTCAGATACAAATAATGCAATAATATTTTTTAAAGGATCTACATAGTTGAGAAAACATTTATATTTTTTAGTATGTGCCCACTATTGTGTCCTCTGTTGCTGTTTATTAGTATAATTAATTTTACATCTACAGAATAAATTAACAAATGCAAATAAATATAGAGATATCTAGTTTATGTCATTTAATTTACTATTCTCTATTTGCATGTGTTAATTTGTTCTGTAGATGTAAAATTAAATATATTAATAAATAGCAACAGAGGACTGCCAAATAGTGGGCAAATACTAAAAAAAAATTAAATGTTTGCTCAACCTTTAAGCATTAAGCTGTTTATTTATTAAAATCTTGTGGGCTAGCGGGTATGTAAGAAAAAAGCTGGCTGGCAAGAGTCATGTGAGAGGAGAGCAAGTTTGAGAAAAGCAGGTGGGACATTTTAAAGAAAAGCTGGTGGGCAGAGGGGCATGTGTGACAAAAGCTGGTGGGCAGAGGAAGACATGTTAGTCAGGTGTAACGTGTGTGATGTCAACTTTTTATTTCTGTTCTGAAATCTAATATGTGGAACCTCACCTCTAGATATTGTCACGGGCACTAGGAGTCTTTACCCAGGGATCACCAGGTGATAGGCTTACCAGAGCAGTATAGGTGGTAATATGGTACTCTGGTAGCAGGGTGATCACGGAACAGGAAATAGCAGATGATGAGATGCTCAGGAAAGTCTATGACTAGCAGCACTGGCAATATGGAGGTAGGAATACCCGAGGAACTGTATGGACAAAGGACACGTGAAGGTAGTCAGTGGTCTGCGGTAGCAAGTTGTACCACTGCTATAGTGAGGAGGAATGTCCAACAGAAACGAGGAGGTGATGAGAGTCAGCGGTCTGCGGATAGCAAGTTGTACCGCTGTCTGAGTGAAGGAATGGAATCCAAGTGGAGGTATCCGGGGAGTCAGTGGTCTGCGTTAGCAAGTTGTACCACTGCTATGTGAGAGGATACTGGAACAGGTGAAACTGTAAACAGGAGTCAGTGGTCTGCCACTAGCAAGTTGTACTACTGAATATATATGTGAGGAGGTGCACGGGGAGAGACTGCAACACAATATATACACGGGCACCTTGACTTTGATCCACAGTAATATGCACAATATAAATGTATAGATGACTGAACAATACTGCCAATATAGAAAGTCTCTTGAAGTAGTCCAGCATAAGATAACACAGTCAATGATGGCAATAGACTCAGCGGATAGCACACTCCAGAGGAGAACCAACACAGTCCAGCAAGGTATGCAATACACAGCACAGTCAATGAGAAGTATGCATACCGTGGTTCAGGAGGCAGTCAGACAGGAGTGCAGAGATACCTGAACGGCAGGAGGCCGGCAGGATGCGAAGTCCCTGGATGGGTGAAGCGGTGGTCTAGTAGGTGCAGCGCACGGGTAGGTAGACCAGCAGGGAACACAGGAAAGCGTGGAGAGCGGATCAGCAGTAGATGGATGAGTAGTGCTGAGGAGTAGCAGCAGCGGGTCTCTGCGGGAACACGGAGGTAGCCAATAGCAACCAGCAGGTGCAGTAACGATGGGACACGGGAGAGCAGAGTTGAACAGGCACTGTTGATCACGGAGAATAGCGGGTAGCAATAGTGGAGGCAGACTCAAGGAAACACGGGAGCGTTGACAAGGACTGAAGACTGAAGCGCACAGAGGCAGCGGATAGGAATCAGCCAAACAGTCACGATGAAACACAGACGGGTTGCAGGTTGAAGACTGTAGTGCACGGAGGCAGCGGATAGGAATCAGCTAGCAGTCACGATGATGAAACACAGACGAGTTGCAGGTTGAAGACTGTAGTGCACGGAGGCAGCGGATAGGAATCAGCTAGCAGTCACGATGATGAAACACAGACGAGTTGCAGGTTGAAGACTGTAGTGCACGGAGGCAGCGGATAGGCATCAGCTAACAGTCCCAATAATAAATGGTAGAGTAGAAGTGGTTAGAAGACTGTAGTGCACGGAGGCAGCGGATAGGAATCAGCTCACAGTCACGATGATACAGTAGATGGTAGAAGTGGTATGGGAACCACAGTAGGAGAAGTGGTTTGGAAACCACAGAGGTAGAAGTGGTTTGGAAACCACAGGAATCAGCTGGGCTGAATAAACGAGGAAACACAGGAACACCTTCAGAGACTCATGGGGAATGAGACTCCAAGATCAGGCAACGTGGTGTTGACCACAGGTGCTTAATATAGGGAGGTTGCCTGATCTGCCAATTAAGTTAAAGGAACATACACTGAAGGTTTGGAAAGGGCTGCGCATGCGCAGTCCCTCAGGATAGAGGACGTCCACGGTTCCTAATAGTCCGGGAAGAAGCACTCACAGTCCGGTGAGTGACAGTACCCCCCCTTTTAAAGGTGGGCACAGAACGCCTGGAACCGGGCTTGTCCGGATTTTTGGAATAAAACTTCTTCAGAAGGGCAGGAGCATTAAGATCTTCAGCTTTGATCCATGAACGCTCTTCAGGACCAAAGCCCTTCCAATGAACGAGGAAACGGAGGACTCCTCGCGAAATTTTTGCATCCAATACCTCAGTAATCTCGAAATCCTCCTCCTGAAGAACTTGAACTGGCTGCGGTGCTGAGGAAGGAGTCGAGAAACGGTTAATGATGAGAGGTTTGAGCAAGGACACATGGAAGGCATTGGAAATCCGAAGATTCTTAGGAAGAAGAAGTTTAACACATACTGGATTGATAACTTGAATGATCCTATATGGACCAATAAAACGAGGGGCGAATTTCATAGATGGAACCTTCAAACGAATATTTTTGGTAGATAACCAGACACGATCTCCAATTTTTAGTGGTGGAATAGCCCGCCTCTTCTTATCTGCGAAAGACTTATATTTGTTAGATGTCTTCTTTAAACAGGTTTTGACCTGAGACCAGATATTTTTGAAGGTCTGACAAGCAGTCTCCACAGCAGGAACTTGGGTGGGCGGGAGGGCAGGAAATTCCGGAAAAGACGGATGGTGACCGTAGACCACAAAGAATGGAGTTTTGGATGATGACTCATGGTACATGTTGTTATGGGCGAATTCAGCCCAAGGGAGCAATTCTACCCAGTTGTTTTGGTTGGCTGAAGAGAACATCCTAATAAAAGTCTCAAGATCTTGATTGACTCGTTCCGTTTGTCCGTTAGATTGCGGATGGTAAGACGATGAGAGTGCTAATCGTATGCCCAAGGTTTTACAAAGGGCCCGCCAGAATCTGGAAACGAATTGTACTCCTCTATCTGACACAATCTCAGACGGACATCCATGGATGCGGAAGATTTCTCTAATGAAATGTTCAGCCAGAGTAGACGAGGAAGGTAAACCGGACAGAGGGACGAAATGAGCCATCTTCGAAAATCTGTCTACCACTACCCAAATAGTATTGTGATTCTTACTTGGTGGCAAATCAGTAACGAAATCCATACTAATATGGGTCCAAGGCTTGGACGGAATGGGTAGTGGTCGCAGCAACCCTGCTGGAGTTCTGCGGGAGGATTTGAACTGAGAACATAAATCACAGGAAGCAATAAACTCTTTGACGTCTCTCCTCATTGAAGGCCACCAGTAACTACGAGAGAGAATCTCAAAGGTCTTATGTTCACCGGCGTGTCCAGAAAAACGAGAGGCATGGAACCACGAAAGGATTTTCCTCCTCAGAGTAGGAGGCACGAGGGTCTTCCCAAATGGTAGCATTTTGGTGGATGAAGCAGCCAGAGAAATACATTTGGGGTCTAGAATAGCATGGTTGGGAACCTCTTCTACATCAGAGGACGTCACAAAAGCTCGAGATAGAGCGTCAGCTTTCTTGTTCTTAGCAGCTGGTTTGAAGGTTATAATTAATTCAAAACGGGAAAAGAAAAGAGACCATCTTGCTTGACGAGGGTTCAGGCATTGAGCAGATTGCAAATATGACAAGTTCTTATGATCCGTGAAGATCGTCACCGGATGGCGAGCTCCTTCCAACAAGTATCTCCATTCCTCTAATGCAGCTTTGATGGCCAGCAACTCCTTGTCCCCGATAGTATAGTTTTTCTCTGCGGGCAGAAGACCCCGAGAGTAGAAGGCACAAGGATGTAATTTTTGTTGCTCCGAGCGTTGGGAGAGAATAGCTCCTAAGCCCACATTAGAGGCATCTACTTCTAGGAAGAAGGGGAGTGTCACATCAGGTTGTCGCAGAATGGGAGCAGACGAGAAGGACTCTTTGAGGATTTGAAAGGCTTGGAGAGCCTCAGATGACCATTGCTTAGTATTAGCCCCTTTCCGAGTTAAGGCCACAATGGGAGATGCAATGGATGAGAAGTCTTGAATGAAGCGTCTATAGTAATTGGCAAAACCTAAAAAACGCTGGATGGCACGAAGAGTAGTTGGCTGAGGCCAATGTAGTACAGCATTTACTTTGTCTGGATCCATCTTCAGGCCAACTCCGGAAACTATATACCCCAAGAATGGAATCTGGGGTAACTCGAATGAACATTTTTCCAATTTACAGAACAATGAGTTTTTCCGTAGTCTGGAGAGGACCTCTGCCACATGTTGGTGATGAGAAGGCAGGTCCTGTGAGAAGATCAATATGTCGTCCAGGTAGACAACGACACATACATATAATAAGTCCCGAAAGATCTCATTGATGAAACCCTGGAAAACCGCGGGGGCATTACACAGCCCGAAGGGCATTACTAAATATTCGTAATGCCCATCTCTGGTGTTAAACGCGGTCTTCCATTCGTCACCGGAACGGATTCTAATTAAATTGTAGGCACCACGAAGATCCAACTTAGTAAATATCCGAGCTCCCTTGATGCGATCAAATAGCTCAGTGATCAGCGGAATGGGATACCGATTCTTGATAGTAATGGCGTTGAGTCCACGAAAATCTATACAAGGGCGTAATGATCCATCCTTCTTTTTGACGAAGAAGAACCCAGCTCCAGCGGGAGAGGTGGAAGGTCGAATGAACCCACGCTGGAGATTCTCCTGTATGTACTCAGATGTGGCTTGAGTTTCAGGTAACGAGAGAGGATAGACCCGACCCCTGGGAGGAGTCTTGCCAGGTAGAAGGTCGATCGGACAATCCCAAGAACGATGAGGAGGAAGACGTTCAGACTGAGCTTTATCAAACACATCGGCAAATGAAGCATACTGAGGAGGGAGTCCCGGGGAGGAAGATGAGATGGAAGATTGCTGTACTTTAAGAGGAATAACTTGAGAGAGACAACGATGGTGACATTCAGGCCCCCAAGACGTAACTTGAGGGGTGCGCCAGTCAATCTGGGGAGAGTGACATTGAAGCCATGGAAGGCCTAAGACAATCGGACTTGTCGTAACAGGAAGAATTAAAAACGAAATTTCTTCATGGTGTAGTACACCAATCTGAAGGGTTACTGGAGACGTACTCTGGGTGATGAGACCATTGATGAGACGTGATCCATCTATAGCCGTCACAGTAATGGGTGTTTTTAAAGTGATCACTGGTAGGGACCATTGATTCACTAGTGATTTAGAAATGAAATTTCCTGCTGCTCCGGAATCAATCAATGCCTGTGACTCAAAGGATTTGGTAGCAAAGGAAATCGTAACATCGAAAGCGCAGACTTTAGATTTCATAGACAATGGAGAGGACTCCAGGGACCCTAACTTCACCTCTCCAGAACTAGTTAGGGCCTGGCATTTCCCGATTTCTTAGGGCAAGAACTGAGCATATGTGTGGAATCAGCACAATAGATACAGAGTCTATTCTTTACTCTTCGTTTCCTCTCTTCTAAAGATAATTTGGAACGTCCTATCTCCATGGGAATCACAGAAGGTGAAACTGGACGAAATTGAGGGTTTAAACGAAGAGGTGCTTTAGCAGAAGTTGTTTTCTCAGATTCTCTTTCACGAAATCTCATGTCTACACGATGGCAAAGAGAGATCAAATCTTCTAGTGACGAAGGAAGCTCTTGGGTAGTCAGTGCATCTTTAATTTTATCGGAGAGCCCCTGCCAGAAGGCGGCAACTAATGCTTCAGTGTTCCACTGAAGTTCAGAGGCTAAGATCCTAAATTGAATGACATACTGTCCTACTGTATGGGAGCCTTGTCGCAAACGAAGAATGCTGGAAGCAGCGGAGGTCACACGACCTGGTTCATCGAACACACTTCGGAACGTGGAAATGAATTTGGCACTATCTTGTAGAATTGGATCGTTTCTTTCCCACAGAGGGGAGGCCCAAGCCAGGGCTTGTCCAGAAAACAATGAGATAAGATAGGCCACTCTGGAACGATGGGTAGAAAAATTTTGAGGTTGGAGTTCAAAATGGACTGAACATTGGTTAAGGAAACCTCTACAAGTTTTGGGGTCCCCGTCATATTTTGACGGAGTAGGCAGGTGAAGCGTAGGAGCTGTAGACACCTGGGATGGCACTGGGGAAACGGAGGAAAGCACAGGAGCTTCAATACTAGCTGTAACAGTCTGTCCAGATGTTCCTTGGGAGGTTAACGATTGGTAACATTGAAGTAACAGCTGTTGGCGAGCATCCTGTTGCTCCACACGGCTGACCAGATGCTGCAGCATCTCTTTAGCAGTAGGTTCCGTATCTGGGTCTGTCATGGCCTGATCTTACTGTCACGGGCACTAGGAGTCTTTACCCAGGGATCACCAGGTGATAGGCTTACCAGAGCAGTATAGGTGGTAATATGGTACTCTGGTAGCAGGGTGATCACGGAACAGGAAATAGCAGATGATGAGATGCTCAGGAAAGTCTATGACTAGCAGCACTGGCAATATGGAGGTAGGAATACCCGAGGAACTGTATGGACAAAGGACACGTGAAGGTAGTCAGTGGTCTGCGGTAGCAAGTTGTACCACTGCTATAGTGAGGAGGAATGTCCAACAGAAACGAGGAGGTGATGAGAGTCAGCGGTCTGCGGATAGCAAGTTGTACCGCTGTCTGAGTGAAGGAATGGAATCCAAGTGGAGGTATCCGGGGAGTCAGTGGTCTGCGTTAGCAAGTTGTACCACTGCTATGTGAGAGGATACTGGAACAGGTGAAACTGTAAACAGGAGTCAGTGGTCTGCCACTAGCAAGTTGTACTACTGAATATATATGTGAGGAGGTGCACGGGGAGAGACTGCAACACAATATATACACGGGCACCTTGACTTTGATCCACAGTAATATGCACAATATAAATGTATAGATGACTGAACAATACTGCCAATATAGAAAGTCTCTTGAAGTAGTCCAGCATAAGATAACACAGTCAATGATGGCAATAGACTCAGCGGATAGCACACTCCAGAGGAGAACCAACACAGTCCAGCAAGGTATGCAATACACAGCACAGTCAATGAGAAGTATGCATACCGTGGTTCAGGAGGCAGTCAGACAGGAGTGCAGAGATACCTGAACGGCAGGAGGCCGGCAGGATGCGAAGTCCCTGGATGGGTGAAGCGGTGGTCTAGTAGGTGCAGCGCACGGGTAGGTAGACCAGCAGGGAACACAGGAAAGCGTGGAGAGCGGATCAGCAGTAGATGGATGAGTAGTGCTGAGGAGTAGCAGCAGCGGGTCTCTGCGGGAACACGGAGGTAGCCAATAGCAACCAGCAGGTGCAGTAACGATGGGACACGGGAGAGCAGAGTTGAACAGGCACTGTTGATCACGGAGAATAGCGGGTAGCAATAGTGGAGGCAGACTCAAGGAAACACGGGAGCGTTGACAAGGACTGAAGACTGAAGCGCACAGAGGCAGCGGATAGGAATCAGCCAAACAGTCACGATGAAACACAGACGGGTTGCAGGTTGAAGACTGTAGTGCACGGAGGCAGCGGATAGGAATCAGCTAGCAGTCACGATGATGAAACACAGACGAGTTGCAGGTTGAAGACTGTAGTGCACGGAGGCAGCGGATAGGAATCAGCTAGCAGTCACGATGATGAAACACAGACGAGTTGCAGGTTGAAGACTGTAGTGCACGGAGGCAGCGGATAGGCATCAGCTAACAGTCCCAATAATAAATGGTAGAGTAGAAGTGGTTAGAAGACTGTAGTGCACGGAGGCAGCGGATAGGAATCAGCTCACAGTCACGATGATACAGTAGATGGTAGAAGTGGTATGGGAACCACAGTAGGAGAAGTGGTTTGGAAACCACAGAGGTAGAAGTGGTTTGGAAACCACAGGAATCAGCTGGGCTGAATAAACGAGGAAACACAGGAACACCTTCAGAGACTCATGGGGAATGAGACTCCAAGATCAGGCAACGTGGTGTTGACCACAGGTGCTTAATATAGGGAGGTTGCCTGATCTGCCAATTAAGTTAAAGGAACATACACTGAAGGTTTGGAAAGGGCTGCGCATGCGCAGTCCCTCAGGATAGAGGACGTCCACGGTTCCTAATAGTCCGGGAAGAAGCACTCACAGTCCGGTGAGTGACAGATATCCTGTGTTTGCTCCTGGGCAACAGGGAAGCCTGGACAGCATTCTGCATTAGATATCAATGCAACTGGACATCAGTGCACCTGGACTGCAGACTTACCAGTCAGTCAGGAGGAGGTAATAGGTTTTATTTTACAAATGTCAAGTGTGTGAGGAGCTGGGAAGTGAGTAAGAGGGGTGATGGATTGAAGCTTTGCCTAGGGTGCCGGGCAACCTTGCACCGGCCTTGGTCTGACTGGTCATATGGACGTAAACATGCTCCTTTTTACTTGCATATTTTTAGAGCTTTACCTTGTGCATATGAGCATCAGCCCCTAAGTGATTAACAAGGTGGTGAAAATTACAATTCAACAAACATTGAACAATATTTGAGGACAACCAGCAACAATCTTCAAGTACTACTTCAAGTAACTGCATTTCTCATCTCACTAACACTGGATAATAAAACTTGCTGATACTGTTTCTCAGTTCTTCCTGTCACGGTTTACTAGAATACAGACCCCTGACCTGCCAAGACTAACACTCACCAGCAGAGCTGGATTTAGACTTCATGGGGATGAAGTCTCCCCCCCAACCACCTTCCCCTCCACTCCTTCCGTCCCACCACCGGCAAGGAAGTCCACTCTCTCATTTCATCCTCCCCCCCACTACCTGTCCCCTTGATCCCATCCCCTCCCACCTTCTTCGCTCCCTTTCCCCCACCACCTGCTCCCACATCGCTCACCTCTTTAATCTCTCCCTCTCCACTGGCATCTTCCCCTCCTCCTTCAAACATGCTCTCGTATCCCCCATTCTTAAGAAACCTAATCTCGACCCCACTTTTCTCTCGAACTATCGCCCCAAATCTCTTCTCCCTTTTGCCTCCAAAATTCTCGAGAGGCTCGTCTTCAGCCGTCTCACCTCCTACCTTTCTGAATACTCCCTCCTTGATCCTCTCCAGTATGATTTCCGCCCCCTCCACGCCACTGAAACTGCCCTGGCTAAAGTCACCAATGACCTCCTCTCTGCTAAAGCCAGGAGCCACTTCTCTCTTCTCATCCTCCTTGACCTCTCTGCAGCCTTTGACACCGTTGACCACCACCTCCTCCTTCACACCCTCCAGTCTTTCGGCCTCTCCGGCCCAGTCCTGTCCTGGTTCACCTCTTACCTTACTCACCGATCCTTTTTTGTCACCACCTCTGGGTCTCTCTCCCCCCCATCCACCCTTCCAGTCGGGGTCCCTCAGGGCTCTGTTCTGGGACCCTTACTCTTCTCTCTATACACCTCCTCCCTGGGTGAACTCATCAGCTCCTTCGGCTTCAGCTACCACCTTTACGCTGACGACACTCAACTATACCTCTCCTCTCCTGATCTCTCTCCCTCCCTTCTCTCTAGGGTGTCCACCTGCCTCTCTGCCATCTCCTCCTGGATGTCCTCTCGATTCCTCAAACTTAACCTTGCCAAAACTGAGCTCATAGTTTTTGCTCCCTCTCATACCCCATCCCCTTCTGACCTCTCCATCACTGTCGACAACACCTCTATCTCCCCTGTCCCCCAACTTCGCTGCCTTGGTGTCATCCTCGACTCCTCTCTCTCCTTTGGCCCCCACATCCTCTCCCTTGCTAAATCCTGCCGCTTCCAGCTGCGCAACATTGCTCGCATCCGGCCCTTCCTCTCCCAAGATGCCACCAAATGCCTTATCCACTCTCTGATCATCTCCCGCCTGGACTACTGCAACCTCCTCCTCACTGGCCTCCCCCACTCTCATCTCGATCCCCTTCGATCCGTCCTTAACGCTGCAGCTAGGCTTATTTTCCTCTCTTGCCGCTCCTCTTTTGTCTCCCCCCTCTACCAGCCCTTCACTGGCTCCCATTCCCCTTCAGAATCCTTTTTAAGCTCCTCACACTCACCTACAAGGCCCTCGCCAACTCCACTGCGCCCTACATCTCCACCCTCCTCTCTATTCATGCTCCATCCCGCCCTCTCCGTTCTGCCTCTGACCGTCGCCTCTCTTCCCCCCTTATAACCTCCTCCCACGCGCGTATCCAAGATTTCGCCCGCGCTGCCCCCCTCCACTGGAACAAGCTCCCTCCCTCCATCAGAACTTCCCCTAATCTGTCCAGTTTCAAACGGGCCCTAAAAACCCACCTTTTTCTTAAAGCCTTTCTGTCTCCCACTTAACTTCCTACCTTATCTTCTGCCTCTGTCCCCCTACTCTCCCTCTCTCCCCTGCGTCTCTCTGTCTGTCCACCCCTCCCCTTAGATTGTACGCTCCTCTGAGCAGGGCCATCTCTCCTCCTGTTTCCACCACTTCTAACTCTGCTCTCCAGCTACTTAGCCCTCCTCCTCGAGGGTCCTCCACCCCACGTCCACTCTCGCTCCCTCCTCCCCCCTGGGGGTCTCCCTGTCTTCCGCGCCCTCCTTCTTGGGCCCCGTCATTTGCGGATCCTCCCTCCCCCTTCCCCGCCCTCTCTAGCTGTGCATTGAGCTAACTGAGTTGCTGTGTTTACTGTACTGTGCTGTCTCCCATTGTATTGTAATTTTTGTTTGTCTCTGTACAGCACTGCGGACGCCTTGTGGTGCCTTATAAATAAATATTAATAATAATGGGGCCCTAGGCAGGATACTGGTTTCAGGATTCCCCCCCGAAACAATTCACAGCACTATATTTTCTTAACATTCTCCAAAAACATACTGGTAGGTTAATTGGCTGCTATGAAATTGCCCTTAGTGTGTGTGTGTGTGTGTGTGTGTGTGTGTGTGTGTGTGTGTGTGTGTGTGTAGGATAGGGGATTTAGATTGTAAGCTCCAATAGGTCAGGGACAGATGTGAGTTAGTTCTCTCTACAGCGCAGTGGAATTACTGGTGCTATATGAATAAATAGATGATGATGAAGATGATATACCCCTATAGTCGAGCAGTGGAGAAAGAAGGGCCGCTGCGTAGCAAAGGGGCATGGCCATATCATTGGGGCGTGGCTTGCATCATTGAAAGCATGCCTAGCAGGTGAAAAGAGCTAGGCCGCCCTCCTATAGAAAAAACCCTGCATTGATGCGTAATGTATGAATCTAATCAATAGATGCCTTTGTTTCCAATGTCATGTTGACAATGTGTTACACATTACCTGCTGGACGCCATGGTAAACAGATGAAAGTGTACAGTAAGGTTACAAAACTAATAATCCCTTGCATAGTCCAGATGAAAGTTTCACTGTGCTTTCACCCTCATAGTACTTGAAGCTAACTAAAGATGAGTAACATGAAACAGTGTCTGACAGATTCCAGGACCTTCAATGACAGACACAAACCTGCTCCATTATACGCCCACAGAAACTGCTCCCTGGAGGATCAGAAAAAACACTTAATATCTGAAATACAGCTCAATTCTTCTTAATAAACTGGAGCCCGCAGCTTTGAGGGGAAAACGCAGATATGGGTCTAAACATGCATCAAATGTGTATATATATATATATATATATATATATATATATATATATATATATATATATATATATATAACCTTCCCCGGCAACTGGTGGTTTGAAGTGCAAGATTCCTGCTTTTGAAGCCTTACCTTAATCGTAACTAAAATCCCAAAGTTCAAACCCTTCACAAAGCACGCACTCAAACAAAGTACCTTAAGTCAAAGATGACACTGCTCCTTCCTCTTCTGGAGATTTTGGGCGCCGTCGCATTGGGTCACGTGATTTTTTTTTCCCCTCGATAACCGGCAGCGGGGGATAGCAGGCGATGGGGAGCGCTTCTCAGGCTTGGCACCCCTCCCGCCTTACTTAGCCCGCTCACTGCCGGTCCTGTAGGGCCCCCTGGGGACCGCTGGGCCCTAGGCACCTGCCTAGGTTGCATAGTGGGAAATCCGGCCCTGCTCACCAGAGGCGCGGAGTCTAACGTAGCGGCTGGCCTTCACCAAGAACCGCTGCAAGGTGGTATGGACTTTGCGGCAACCGCCACGCAGGTCGCGGTCCTCTGGTAGGTTCCACGGAGTTCAGAGAGTCAGAGCTTGGTGGAAGCAGAAATGATTGCTGGGATAGCGAAGCTGTATGGAGTACTGCGGATTGCAGAATGACCGCTGGGATAGCGGAAGCTGTACGGAGTTGCTGCGGATTGCAGGATGACCGCTGGGATAACGGGAAGCTGTATGGAGTACTGCGGATTGCAGAATGACCACTGGGATAGCGGAAGCTGTAAGGAGTACTGCGGATTTGCAGAATGACCGCTGGAATAGCGGAAGCTGTACGAAGTTGCTTCGGATTGCAGGATGACCGCTGGGATAGCGGGAAGCTGTATGGAGTTGCTGCGGATTGCAGAATGACCGCTGGGATAGCGGAAGCTGTATGGAGTACTGCGGATTGCAGAATGCTGTAGAGAACCTGCTGCAGATTACAGGAGGAATTCGCTAGGAACATCCAAACTGAACCTAAGAACAGGCTCAGAGAAGAGGAAGAGGCAGGTTTAAATAATGGAGGGAAATTCTGTAGCCAATAGGAGGCTGAGAAAGCCTTTAAAACAGCATGCGCAGACCTGTCCAAGATGGCGGCCACCACCGGGAGTTCGTCGGAGCGCCGGAAAGGTAAGCAAGCCGGGTCCCGGCTAGCGGGTACCCAGCGTGACACTTCCTTTTAATTTATCCTGTTACCCCGCAAATCATTCACAAATCCCTATGAAATGCAATAATGTTCGCCAAACTCTTTTTCTTCCGATCCTTCCCCATCTGCATCCCACGCCTTTATCCATTTTGTACCCTTACTATTCGCTTCTCCTCTAATTAACACTCATGGAATTGTTTCCTATCTTCACTACTTAGCTGCAATAACTTTTACATCTTACAATCATCTGCTTCTAGCAGATATATCAACAAAACCAGGTTCCTTCACATATTTCATTATTATTATTATTACCATTCATTTATATAGCGCCACTAATACCACAGCACTGTACAGAGAACTCACTCACATCAGTCTCTGCTCTATTGGGGCTTACAGTTTAATTTCCCTAACATACACACTCAGACAGACACACAGACTACGGTCAATTTGTTAGCAGCCAATTAACCTACCAGTATGTTATTGGAATGTGGGAGGAAACCGGAGCACCCAGAGGAAACTCACGCAAACACGGGGAGAACATACAAATTCCTCAAAGATAAGGCCATGGTCGGGAATTGAACTCATGACCCCAGTGCTGTAAGGTAGAAGTGCTAACCATCTAGCCACCGTGCTGCACAATTTCATGCACTTCATTCGGATTCTGAATCTTAAAGAAATCCATCTCCAATATATTGTCTCCCATCACTTTCAAAAGGAAACAAGGGGGTAAATGTATCAAGCTCCAATCTTTTCAGCGATTTTAAATCGCTGCAAATCGTGAGATAATGCTGGCGATTTGAATTTTAAAATTGCCATATATATTAAGTAGTGATGTTTAGTCTCATCTTCAAAATCGCTGTTCATTTCTCACGATTTGAGGCGGTTTAAAACTCGCCCGTAGTTAATTGAAAATCGCCAATTTATTTGGACATCTTCATGGACTTTATTTGGAGTTACAATTTATTTGGACATGGATTACAAGACAATTTCGATTGCTTGCTGCTGGGAACAGATGAAAACATCACACTGGTGAGTATTTGGGGATTTTTTATTTTTAATAAAATAATGTGGTAATAAAGAGGGTTTTGTTAGCTTTGGGGGTTTTATTATTTTTATTAAATCTATATGGTTTGAATGAGGATGTAATGGTTTCTTTAAATTTGTTTTGTGGAATTACAGGTTGCAGCAAACCATGGGTGTCAGGGCATGTTCGCACTTGTGGTTCTCCAAGTGCCAGCATGCCCTGGTTGCCATGGATATGATAGTGCTTGTGCTAGTTATAGTGCCAGTGCTAGTTATAACTACAAGCACCATTGCCATTATAGCAGGGGGACCCCGCTATATTGTCACCCACCCCGGCTGGTTTGCCTAGTGCTGGTTGTGTGGAAATCGGGGGGAACCCACACAAAATTTTCTCCCGATTTTCATGCAACCAGCAGTAGTCTGGTCTAGGCTTAATAGTCTTTAGACAGGGGAAACCCACGCAATTGTTTTGTTTTTTAAAAAACAAAAAACAAATTTTTACATTATAGAGCCGCTGGGTCCTGCAGCTGTATAGCCTAGCAGTGTAACAGTGATGTGTTTGCTAATCTCAACTCTAGAAAGCAACGTGTTGTATCTGGTGATTTGGAATTCAAACTCGGAGGAGTTTGTACAATCGCAGCTTCATACATTTGGCGACTTATATAGATTCAGTGGGTAAAAATCAGGAATTGAAGTGGAACAATGAGGCTTTGGTCGCTACCTTTTGGCAAGGGCTTTTGGACTGCATAAGGATTAACTTACCTCCAGAGAATTACCCTCTGATCTTGATGCTCTCATTTCTTTGTGCATTTAAATCAACCTACTTTTCAGTGAACAAACCCAGGAGAGAAACTGCTCATGACGCTTCACGTCTCGACTGGCTTCACGTTTCCAAAACCCTATTCCAGCTCCTGAAAGCCAATCCAGATAGGACACTCCCGCCTTTCCTCTGTAGAATGTGAGAGAAGGTTCAAGAATCATCTTTGTTTATATTGTGGGGATCCAGGACATCTTTTGACCACTTGTCCCAAGAGACCAGGAAACGCCCCCTCCTAGGCTGTGTCAGGGAGGCCGTTCCAGGAGCTCAAGGCTTCTCTCTCTTCGGAATCTGCCGGAAACTTTATCTCCACCACCCTCTAGTAGATCAACTCCATCTTATAGCAAAATTGGGAATCTGTGCTCTTAATGATTGTATATGTAGTGACAAGTAACAAGTAACAAATTGGGAGGAAGGGGAGTTGTAACCCTCAGGAAAACTAAAAAAAATTGTGTCCCGTGGTGCTGAAAGGTGAGGTAAATTTCTAATTTGTAGACTTAAACATAAATTGTTGCCAAATAAAATAAATAAGCAATTTTATTGTCTCAGCGTACTTGCAATGAATATCTTATCTAAGCTGTAGCTCTCAAAATCACTAATTATTACATAGTTTGCCAGCACAAACTTAATAAATGTAATAAATAATTAAAAAATAATGGTATGAACAATATATATTTTTTTTTTATGCACTTCATCTGCCTGCACAGAACCTTACCGCAGCCATTTTCCATAACTGCTGCCGATGGTAACAGTGTCTCCAATGGCTCCATTACTAGCATTACTTTACCTGTCAGGTTGCTGGTATAAGTTTTATACTGTGAGTAGATCAGCTTCCTGGTATTACCTCAATCCTTCAATCCCATTATTCTGCGGTTACCTTGGCATAGGGCCCACTCACCCCAATGGATTGGCACCTTGCTCAGGTCACTGCTTGAGGACCACTATTCTGCAAAGGGTGTCTTATTCCTGTCAAGCTTTCGTGTCCTCAGACTTCTTGTTATGTTCTTTTTTCTGAACCCTCATTGTCGAGAGTTTATTCCTACTTGTGCAATGTTTTCAGCAAGACTGCATCGGAGATGCTGCCTCCTCATCGCCCCTGAGACTGTCCTATCGATCTTGTGCCTAGAATACAAATTTAAAGGGGAAGAATTTAGCCCCTATCTCTCACCGAGACCAAGGCTATGTCACAGTACATCGCTGAGAACTCTGAATGAGGTTTTATTTAAAAAATTATCCTCCTCTGGATTTTTCTTCATTAAAAAGAAGGATGGCTCCATACGTCCTTGTATTGATTATCAACAGCTAAACACTATAACTGTTAAAATGCGGTATCCCCTGCGACTCATCTCAGAATTGTTCGCCAGTATCAGGGGTTCCCAAATGTTTACCAAACTCAATCTTCTGGAAGCCTATAACCTTATCCATATACGGGAAGGAAATGAGTGGAAAACGGTCTTTAATACCCAGGATGGGCATTATGAATATCTTGTGATGCCCTTCGGCCTTTGCAGTGCTCCAGCAGTGTTTCAGGTTTTGTCAATGAGATATTCAGATATATCATTCCCTGGTTGTAAATTTGGACAACATTCTATTTTTTTTTCCTGACCTCATTACTCATTATTTCTATGTTAAGGAAGTCCTACATCGTTTATGGCAACATTATTTGTATTGTAAGCTGGAGAAATGTCTTTTTGATTCCTCTCAAGTACCTTTTCTCAGATATTTGGTCTCTGGATCTGGCCTTCAAATGGATCCTAAGAATCAGTCAGAGTGGAGCAATCTCCTCCCATGGGCCAAATGCTCACAAAACAATCATTTCACAAATCTATAGGCTCCACACCTTTCTTCATTGTCTTCAGTAGAGATTGCATTGTTCCTGATTTTTCCTACAATCCGGCAGCCGATACCTTTGTTCGGGAATTTGTTTGTATTTGGAATCTTCTGCTAGCTTCAAAAATTCTGCTGTTCACCACCGTAGGATCTTCCCTGTCCTCCACATCACTGACAAGGTTTGGCTCTCCACCCATAACTTGAAGTTGGTCCCTCGTTTTATCGGGTCCTTTCCAATCATTCAAATAATCAACCCAGTTACTTACAAATTTCATCTCCCTTCTCTCAGAATCCACAACTCTTTTCATGTATCTCTCCTTAATACTTTGGACCTTAAGAAATTTTTCCCAGAACTCTCCCACCCACCTTCTACAAGAACCACTTCTGGAGATGAGTATGAGGTTAGTCACCTTTTGACCTTTCGTATCTTTCCATGCCAACACTAGTACTTAGTCCATTGGAAAGTATTCGGTCCTGAGAAGAGATCATGGGTAAACAAGAGGGACCTCCATGCTACTCAGCTTCTGGACAGATTCAATAAACAACGCATGAAAATCCATTTGGACAGAAGGAGGGAAGGGAGTACTGTCAGGCGCCATCCCTGCTTTTCCTCCTCCATGCAGGGTTGGTCGCCTCCGGACTGCTCAGACGCATCTGGTCACATACCAACCAGAAGTGTCTGTTCTGCCCTAAGTGCTGGCCATAAAGCACATGCGTCCTGTTGTTAGGCAACGGGACGTTATTCCACAATCCTAATGGTATTCTGTGAAATCACACCGCCGGTAATTAGCACCTCAGCCTTCTCTATATAAAGCAGACTCTGGCACCATTAGCGTGCCAGAGTATTAGGTAATACCTGACTCTTCTGCTTGCTATTTGAAATTTGGCCTATATGACCTCCCTTTTGGAACTGCTTCTACCTGATAATGATTTCTGACCCAGCTTGTCTTGACCATCCTTGAGTTCTGTTTGGCTTGTTACTGGTATCGACCTCTGGCTTCCTTGAGACCTCTCTCTGGAAATTCCCTTTGTGCTGTGAATTCCGATTCGGCATGACCTGGACTGTTGACTACACTTCTCTATCTGTTTGCTGGAAGCTGTTTTGGAGAATTGCGACCTGCGCGTCCTTTGCAACTCAATCCAAACATCCTAGCTGGTACAGTGATCAAAAATAGCAGTTACTGTCTTAGGTATAACACAATGCAGTGTGTTGTCAGGGCTATTATCACTGGGCTTTAATCTGATCTTGCAGGATAAAAGTTAGGAATGATGCTGTTCCTTTGCTAGCATATTCAGGTTATGATGGGTTACAAGATGCTTCAGATACCAGCTTACTATCAGAATGGGTACTGGTGATTAAATATTTAATTCAGTTATAACTAAGTCATATGCTACAGGTATGTGCTGGAAGGTTGGGTGAGGTACTCTTCTTTTTAAGCAAATGTCTCTGTAAATCTAGCTCATAGCTCTTAAAATGTAGGAAATACTTTGCAGTGAGTGAAAATACACAGTCAGTTTGATAACACAAACCTGTTTCCTGTTGTGTAGATAGTTTTCAACTCCAATCTAACTCGGTGGTTGTCATTAAATCTGCTGAAATAATGGCAACAGCATTTAAACCAATGCCAAAATGTAGATTACTGTCAGACCGGCGTAGATGAAGTCAGCATCGGACTGGCCCAGCGGGCTACCGGTGAAATCACCTTATGGCCACACCCCCTTTTGCACGTGGGCGGAGCTTACCTGGAGGCCCGTTGTCCTCACCAGGGTACTCTCTGGCGTCCCCGCTGCTCAATTGTGATCATGTGACCCGCCCCTTCCCCTGTCAGCTGATGTTCCCGCCTCCGCTGAAGGGAGAAGGAGCAGAGAGGCTGCAGCAATCACCACATGGGTAAGTAGACTCTTTAACCATTTGTTTATATTGTTTGTGCTATCACTAATATATATATATATATATATATATATATATATATATATTTATATATATATATATATATATATATATATATATAGTGTGTGTGTGTGTGTGTGTGTGTGTGTGTGTGTGTGAATTGCGGACACTTGCGTGGCATAACATTTGGGGCACTACTGTGTGGCATAACATTTGGGGCACTACTGTGTGGCATAACATTGTTTTGGGGGCATTACTATGTGGCATAGGGGGGCTGCCTATCTATACTAAACTATAGGAGGGCTGACTATACTAAACTATAATGAGGGGGGCTGCCTATGCTAAGCTATAGAGAGGGGGGCTGCACAGAGAACTCTATAGGGAGGGGTGATGGGACCTTTAATGCTGAGGTGGTTTGGGTTTATAATTGAATGTGGGGCTGAGTTTGGGGAGGAGGGCTATCTATTAAATGTGAATATTAATTATTTAATGCTAGGAATGGTCGTGGGAAATGGATGTATTAAACGTAAATGCTAATAATTTATTGTTGGGGCTGTTTGGAGGGAGGGTAATAGGTTTATTTATTAAATGAAAATACTATTAATTTAATGTTGGGGTTGGTTGGAGGGAAATAGATCTATTTATCAAATGTGAGCACTATTACTTTAATGTTGAGGCTGGAGAGAGGCCTAATTATTAAATGTGGGTGATTTTGATTTAATGGCAGGGATGGTTGGCGTTTCTAAATGTACCCATTATTTTTTCCAAATAGGGCCCTCAACATTCCAGGATCCAAACAAGCCGCAACTAAAGAAACCAGCAGCCACAGGTGGTAAAAGTGACAACAACAGGTAGGACAGTCTGTCAAATGTTCTGAGTCTAGTGCAAGCTTGGCTAACCTGTGGTACTCCAGGTGTTGTGAAACTACAAGTCCCAGCATACCCTTACAGCAATAAGCTGCTATATATTGGCAAAGCATGCTGGAGCTTGTAGTTTCACAATACCTGGAGTGCCACAGGTTAGCCAAGCCTGGTCCAGTGGGACAATCCTGATTTTTGGTGACTGTTTTGCCCAATTTAAGGGGCAGATCAAGACTGTGTACTCTTTATATACATACTGTATGCTTTATATACTACGCTAAGGTGCTAGCTGTCCTTCGTGGACTGACCACTCCCCCTCTAGTGTCAGGTCCCGTCTCTATGATGGCTGACCACACCCCCTCTGTTGGGCCCCTAGTGTTGCAGTACCCCGGTGGGCCCTTCATGAGCCAGTCTGACACTGGACGATGACACTTATCCTAAAGACGCCTGATGTTAACACGGCATGTCTATTCCACATTATAGATACCCCGGGTCCTGCCATTGCCCCCTTAAAAATGGAAATCTCAGTGTGGTATTTTAACTGATGATAATCCAATGGTCGGCTTGTTGTGTAGTCACAATTAACATTATGCGTGTGTATTATATTTACATCGGTCTGACAGTAATCGGCATTTTGGTATTGGTTTAAATGCTGTATGCATTATTTCAGCCAGACAAAGGTACCCCACCCATCTGACTCACTGGTATCAGCTCTTGTCTTCAAGTCTTTGCAAATACATGGTTCTGGCTGGCAACACACCTCAGCTTTCTGCAGTAGTCTAGCTCTCAGCAACAACACTTACCTCACTTTTCCTCACAACAGCATAGCTGAAAAACGTGTCTCTTTTCACAAAATGTCTCACTCTCTGAAACTCCTCCTCTCAACAACTGTCTCACTCTCAAAAAAAATCTGAAACTTGTCAGCACCTTTGATTTTCCCTGGGTCTTAAGAGTCTCTTCTGTATCACACTGTGACACAGTCCTGTTCCACAGGGTCCTAGTGCCTGTGGTTTTCTTGATATCACAGGACATGTGAGGTGCTGGTGGGGAGACCTGAAGGCATATTTACATCCTTTATGGCAAGGCTGTTAAAGCCACAGGGTCCTTCTAGCAGGAGACTGGGGAAATATTGTGCATGGGATCTGAGGTAGCTATTGATGTCAGGGATATGCATGTTATTTTATTCCTATGATGCCCATCTAAGGAAGAAAGGAGCGAGAGAGTGCTGGGTTAGACAGCCCTAGCTAACATCTATAATCCCTCCCTCTCCACTGGTATCTTCCCAACATTTTTCAAGCATGCGGTTATTACTCCTATTATGAAAAAAACAAACAAAAACAAATTCTGACCCAAACTATCTCTGAGATTACCCTTTCATTTCTCACCTCCCATTCCCCTCCAAGCTTTTTTCAGAGGCTTCACTACACTCACCTCAGATGCTAACTTTCTTCACATATACAACAGTATAAAATGATATATATGTTTGAATTAAAACAGAAATTTCAGCTACTTATAAGAGATTAGCTCCTATTCTGTATATGTATGTTATCATAAGTGTGTCATCTTCTCTGTAGATAACTAATAGGAGGCTTAGCAGTGCATTATGCTATTCTGTGTGTAGAGATATATGCTTAAATGTATGTTTTAGTGTCAATAGCTTTTAAAGACTTTTTTACTGCCAATATCTGACTGAATTCAGTGCTGATCTATTGCTGTGCTTTTGTACAAGCAGGGCCGCCTTCAGAAAAAATCGGGCCCAGTACGGGCCCCCGTGCCACCCGGGCCCCCCCACCATGAGCGGGGCCCCCCCCCATGAGCAACACAGACTTACCTGGGGCCCGCCGCTGGTCGCCGCTACTCCGCTATTCTGTCTTCAGCCTGACTGTCACCGTGACAGCCAGGCACCAGGATCCGATCGCAGGGGTGGAGGAATCATTCCCCCTGCGATCATGTGATCTGTCACAGGCAGAGCACATGATCGCAGGGGGAATGAATCCTCCACCCCTGCGATTGGATCCTGGTGCCTGGCTGTCACGGTGACAGTCAGGCTCCAGGATCCGATCGCAGGGGTGGAGGAATCATTCCCCCTGCGATCATGTGATCTGTCACAGGCAGAGCACATGATCGCAGGGGGAATGAATCCTCCACCCCTGCGATTGGATCCTGGTGCCTGGCTGTCACGGTGACAGTCAGACTGAAGACAGAATAGCAGAGACCAGCGGCGGGCCCCAGGTAAGTCTGTGCTAAGCAGTTGTACCGGGCCCCCTGGTGAGCCCGGGCCCGGTACAACAGTACCCCCGTACCTCCCTGATGGTGGCCCTGTGTACAAGTATCTATTGAGGGCTCATAAACTGATTGGAACAGCTGCTATAGTCAATTTTTTAATTATGGGAGTTAGCCTCCATATTTATAACAATCATATGTACTTTTATCACATAATGTAATGGATTATCTTCAGTCAGACCTTTATTTCCAACATTCCACAGAGATTACACTGACTGAGGTGGTCAATGATTTGATCACTGCCAAACCTAAAGCCCATTACTCTCTTCTAATTCTCCTGGATCACTCTGCTGCCGAATATCTTTATTTCTGCTAGAGATGAGCGGGCTCGGATTTCGCTAATCCGAGCCCACCCAAACAGTGCGGATCCAACGGGATCCGAGCACTGTTCGGAAACTTCCGGGCGCCAAATGAAGCCAAACCGAGGCTATGACATCCAAGTCTCGTGTCGGATCTCGTGAGACTTGGAACTCATAAATGCCCCGCTCGTGGCCGCCATCTTCATTCTCCCTGTGGTTAGTGAAGAGGGAGGTTGATGTGCTCTGTCCTGCTGATAACTTTACTAAAGTGGTGCTTTGTCCTGCTGAGTGAATTAGTAGTTTGTCCAGTGCTCTGTCCTGCTGATTTATTTAGTCTAGTGGTGCTTTGTCCTGCTGAGTGCAGTAGTACTTTTTCCAGTGCTCTGTCCTGCTGATTCCAGTGGTGCTTTGGCCAGTGTCTGTGCTGCTGAGTCCAGTGGTGCTTTTGTCCTGTATTTGTTTCTGATAAGTCCATATCAATTTGTTAATTAGCCAAAAATCTTTTAAAAAATTAAAAAAAATCTAAAAATAAATAATAAATAAATAAATAAAAAAATATAAAAAAAATAATTGAAAAAGTATAAAAAATATTATAGAGCAATATATTCTTGCAGTCCCAAAATAGAGGACCTGCCAGTTTTATTACTATGGTCATTGTTTGTGTAGTTCCAAAAAATAGGAACTGCCAGTTCTATTACTACGGTCGTTGTTTGTGTAGTTCCAAAAAATAGGAACTGCCAGTTCTATTACTACGGTCATTGTTTGTGTAGTTCCAAAAAATAGGAACTGCCAGTTCTATTACTACGTTCATTGTTTGTGTAGTTCCAAAAAATAGGAACTGCCAGTTCTATTACTACGGTCATTGTTTGTGTAGTTCCAAAAAATAGGAACTGCCAGTTCTATTACTACGGTCATTGTTTGTGTAGTTCCAAAAAAGAGGAACTGCCAGTTCTATTACTACGTTCATTGTTTGTGTAGTTCCAAAAAAGAGGAACTGACAGTTCTATTACTACGTTCATTGTTTGTGTAGTTCCAAAAAAGAGGAACTGCCATTTCTATTACTATGTTCTTTGTGTTTATCTGTGCAGTGGAATTCAGACCAGTTGAGGGTGATATATTGTGGCCCCGGTACCAAATTGGGTACCGGGGCCACTCCACTACGCAGTCCAGATAGATGCATATCAACTACATTCAGTGTTGGGTCCAAATCCAAAATTAATGAAAATGACCTGTCATCGTCAAAAACAAGAGGTATTGACGCGCTCGAACTACACCCTGTATATGCTGCAGAGGATGTAGGAGCAGGCAGCTGTGCAGTGGAATTCAGAACAGTTGAGGGTGATATATTGTGGCCCCGGTACCAAATTGGGTACCGGGGCCACTCCACTACGCAGTCCAGATAGATGCGTATCAGATATTAAACTACATTCAGTGTTGGGGCCAAATCCAAAATTAATGAAAATGACTTGTCATTGTCAAAGACAAGAGGTATTGACGCGCTCGAACTACACCCTGTATATGCTGCAGAGGATGTAGGAGCAGGCAGCTGTGCAGTGGAATTGAGACCATTTGAAGGTGGAGGTATTGTGGCCCCGATACCAAATTGGGTACCGGGCACACTCCACTACGCAGTCCAGAAAGCTAATTCGGTGCAACGTTTTGGACTAAAAAGAATATTGTGAGGTGTGAGGTGTTCAGAAAAGACTGGAAATTAGTGGAAATGATTGTTATTGAATGTTATTGAGGTTAATAATAGCGTAGGAGTGGAAAACAACCAAAAAACTGGATTTTAGTGCTTTTTATGCTTTTTAAAAAATAAATCAGAACCCAAAACCCGAAATCAGAACCAAAACCTTTCATCAGGTGTTTTGGCAAAACAAATCAGAACCCAAAACCTCAAGCTAATCAGAACCCAAAACCCAAAACAGAAAACACTAAAAGTGCCCGGTGCACACCCCTAATTTCTGCTGACAACAATAAACCCTGTTCATCAAGCTCACTGCCTAGGTGTCATCCTGGACTCAGAACTGATTTTGCTCACCACATTCAGTCTGTATCCAAATACTGTTGCATACATCTGAGAGACATATCCAGAATATACATGTATCTCATACAAGTCACAGCAAAAATTTTAATTCATGTAATCATAATCTCCCGCATTAACTATTGCAATTATTTTTTTTACTGCTTCTCTCTTAACCGGATTTTTACCCGACAATCCAATTTGAATGCAGCAGCTAGACTAATTTTCCTTTGAAAACTTTCTTCTACTACTGCTCCATTTTAATTCCCTACATTGGTTTCCTCTACTTTACAGATTCTGATATAAAATACTTTTACTAGTATACACAGTCGCTAACAAAACTGTGCCAATACATATCTCTTTAATTATCTCAAACATGTTTCCACTCAATCCTTTCAATCTGAACAACAC
This sequence comes from Mixophyes fleayi, assembly GCF_038048845.1. NCBI lineage: Eukaryota > Metazoa > Chordata > Amphibia > Anura > Limnodynastidae > Mixophyes > Mixophyes fleayi. The sequence continues at coordinate 115,137,242 of NC_134403.1, read as the reverse complement.
CTGTGCTTCTCATCCAGAGTCATTACTTGCTCCTATTCACAGTTATTGGACATTACTTGGTCTGCACTTGCTCTGTGGAGTTCCCCCCCTACAATAAGACTTTCCCTTAGCCTCAAAAAATGCAAGCATTCCCTGAAACTCATCTTTTTATGGAAGCTTATCAAATTGCTGAACCACCTTTTTAACCTCCCTAAAATATTATATCCAGTTACCGTCCCTACGCGCTGTTCACATAAAATATTTATTCTTTTTCTATACTCAAATAACCTACTGACCCCCAAACCAATGTTGTTTTAGGTCAGGACAGCACGGTGCCACAGTTGTTAGCATTGATGTCTCCCAGCATTGGGATTGTGACTTTGATTCCAGGTAAGAGCCTTATCTATGTGTAGTTTTTATATTCTTCCTGTGTTTGTGTGGTATTCCTTCAGGTCCTCTGGTTTTGTCCCACAGTCCAAAAACAAACTTGTAGCTTAGTTGACTGCTGAACAGAATGGACTTTAGCATGAGGTAATTTAGACTGCAAGCTTCAATGGGGCAGTCACAGGTGTGAGTGCCAAGTATTCTCTGTACAGCTCTGCCTGATATGGTAATATAAATAAACAATAATAATAGCCCCGCTAAGTACTCTTTTCACATTGCAATTTGGCTGGTACAATACAAAAGTGTTAACCTCATGTATCAAAGTAGTATTTTCCTATATATTGTAATCTTGTGCAAAGGGCCCTTTTACCTCTTTGCCTGTTTGTTAATTGTCTTGTTTTATTACTGTTTTTCCATTTGTATTGCACTGAGGAATATACTGGCTTTATATCAATAAATGTTAATAACATTTTTAATAATATCTATACTTGACTATAACACTTGTCCGCACTTTCACCTATATTTCATCAATGCCAAAATCATTGAGTCTATCCCTAAACTTTATTATGTAGGATGCTTTAACGGTCTTTATCCACTAGATAATCTGATATTGTAAGCATTGAATATATATTATGTTAAACCTTTTCATTTCACTAATAATTAATAGTTTATGTCCAAGTAAATAGTTCTGAAGCTATTGCAGTTCCACTATTTGAATGTTGTTAGAAGAGAGGTTTGGAAAAGGGAATTTTGTGAATATTGTGAAAGATGTAATAAATATGCTAAAATATCAGGAAATAAAAGAAGTATTTTGCAAATGTAATAATGACGGACCTGATTCATTAAGGATCTTAAATAAAGAGGATTCTTATCTCAGTCTCCTGGACAAAACCATGTTACAATGCAAGGGGTGCAAATGAGTGTTCTGTTGTGCACATAAGTTAAATACTGACTGTTTTTTCATGTAGCACACAAATATCATCATCATCATCATCAACATTTATTTATATAGCGCCAGCAAATTCCGTAGCGCATATCAACTTTAAATTTCAGTGTACAAATAAGCTATCAAGGTTTGTTAAAGTGCGAATGTCCTATTTCAACAACATCAGGGTGGGTGGAAGGGCCCAAGGACAATTCCATCTTGCACCTCTAGCAAACTCTTGCAAACTGCCATCCTGTCTGCCACTGCAGTGCCACTCCTAGATGGGCCACGTGTTTGTGCCGCCCACTTGTGTCGCTTAGCTTAGACATCCAGCTACCTCGGTGCAACCTTTTGGACTAAAAACAATATTGTGAGGTGTGAGGTGTTCAGAATAGACTGGAAATTAGTGGAAATGAATGTTATTGAGGTTAATAATAGTGTAGGAGTGAAAAAAAACCCAAAAACATGGATTTTAGCACTTTTTATGCTTTTTTTAAAAAAAATCAGAACCCAAAACCCCAAATCAGAACCAAAACCTTTCGTGGGGTGTTTTGGCAAAACAGATCAGAACCCAAAACCTCAAGCTAATCAGAACCCAAAACCCATAAAAAAAAAACTAAAACAAAAAAAACCACAACTGCTAATTTACTTGTGGCATGGGGTTTGTGGTGCAAAACTAGAGTTAAAAGCAGGGGCGCACGCAGGGGGGGTTTCTGGTTCTCCAGAAACCCCTCCCCTACGTGAAGAACTGTGTCCTTACATAGCGGCACTGTACTATACAGCAGCAGCGGTGTAGTACAATACAGCACCGCCACGAACACTTCTTTGACAGCGCCGTGGCTGCTGTTCAGTGCAGTGCCGCCGAAATGGAGCTGCTGCGCATATGCGGCCGCATGCGCAACAGCTCTCTCCATTTTTTTGGGAGTGGGGGAAATCCCCCCCCTTAAAAATCCTGCGTGCACCCCTGAAAAGTGCTGTCTTGTCATAGAATATGTTGTTCATTTAACACTATTGTAAGAACAATTTATCAGCACTTTCTGTGCACTTTTAGATAGTATACATATATTGTCTCATATAAACATTTACAAGGCCTTCATTCTACACCTTATCACCAACAAACAAGTACTGGAAGTCTAAAGAAATCGAAGAAATCTTTCTCAATTAGAAGAAAGTAAAAAGAAAAACACTGAGATTTTCAATGATTTCCAGCAATAGTTTGTTAGTTTAACTTTGACTTGCTTTTATGCTAACGCAATAAAACTGAATTTTCAATGGGAACTGTCAACTTTAGTTATGACAGAAACATGCTAGTTAGAAATTCAGAGTGACTTCGACATTGGCAGTATGATATAGTGAATATGGACAAATAAAATTCTTTCAAGTATCATCTGCAACGCTGCTTAAATAATTTATTTATTTTTCTTTTTTTTTTTTATCAAAGTTGCTTGACAGTTTTGTTGATAAGTATACTTTTCTGTTATTGAATTTGCAGTTCTTAGTAACAAATACCACACATTTTCAATTGATTACTAGATATAATAAAAAATAATCTCCTTATTACAATAATATTTCTTATATATTTCACAACTGCAACAGAAATGTGTTTTTTTTCATTATGTAAATAATGGATGGGACCATGTTAGCCATAAGATATGCGCAGCTTCAGATTATAAGAGAGGTGGATGGGCGGGGACCCAGAGCAGTAGAGGGGCCAAAAGCTCTGGACTTGCCCAACCTAGGGCTATACAGACCAAGTTGCAAGAGGTGCTAGTCTTGGTACTCCCCAAAAAAATAAATGGGTCAATAATATGGCAGCAAAATGGGGGCAGGTAACTGCATGTGCTAAAAGACGAGAGTTTCTTATTGGTCTGCGTGGTCTCATCCCTCTAAGCGGCTCGGGCATTGCATAGACTAAGAATTTGCTGTACAGGGGTATTCCCGGGTATGGAGCAAGCAGTAAATCTGTATACTGCTGGAGGAGTCAACTTTTTTTAAAATATAAAATGTATAAATCAAAATTTCAAAGTGTTTACCTACAGTGAGAACACTATCACTAGTGCAAATAAATGCACTCATATTTTCAGCGTGATGAAGAAATCATAGATACATAGAACTAAGCACTAATGCCATACATCAGAAAGCTTTGGCATTCTAAGCTCAGACTTTTCCAGGACAATGATCCAAAACATCCAGCTGCTGCTGCCTGCATGGAACAGTGAGGCTACACTGACAAAGAACCCCACCAGAACATCCCAATGTTAATAGCACTGAACAAATATAGTAAAATCTTAAACATTATCTAATTTAGTTCAAAAGTAAGGAACAGCTTGCACAGGAGAATACTGAGGAAATATTTTGTCAGTGGATTGATCACATCTTGAGACTATTGCTCATTGTAGTAGAGAGAGGGGACAAGCTACAGGCATGTAAAGATACTTTAATATGTTCTGTAATTTATTGTACATATTATTGATTTTAATAAAGCAATATTGTACTATGTTGTGTGTAAATTATTTGGGTGCTTGCACCATCATTGTATCTCCCCTTTGTTTGCAGTACAGTCCAGTGGTCAAGATAAGCCTCTTTACCTGGTGAGATTTCAAATTCTATAGCTGGTAGAAATACAACACTAGACTGCTGTATTAGATTGCACACAAAGGTCATAATTTACCATATATAAAAATTACCATAAAGAAACACATAATATTATTTTTCATTGTTTTACTTTTTTACTTTATGGAACTTTTGTTTACAGGCATCAAGCAGCTGCTCGTAAGTAAAAAAAAAAAAAAAAAAAAAAAGTGTCGACCACATTTAGACTTTCAGGGTCATTTCTAAACCGGCAGATCTTAGTAAGGTTGAGGAAGCCCAAATTCTGCAACAAATTGAAAAGGCTACACAACTATATCAAGTTATAATTATGGGGGATTTTAATTATCCTGACATTGATTGGAGTATTGAGACTTGTTGTAAAGCCAGGGATAACAGGTTTCTGAGCACGCTAAAAGATCATTACATGTCCCAAATAGTAGAGGAACCAACTAGAAACCGAATATTTTGGACCTAGTAATAATAATAAATAATGTAGACATAATATCAAACGTTCAAGTAAGGGAGCACTTGGGAAACATTGATCATAATATGGTCTCATTTGAAATTAGATTCCAGAAGCAACAGTATAAGGGATTAGCTAGGACTTTAAACATTACAAAGGCAAATTTTAATATGCTGTGAAAGTCAAATAATTGGATGAAGTAAACCAAATTAATTAATATTGTTTTACCGTGCGATTGCGATTGGTACGCCACGTGTTATGATGCAATCGCACAGATTAATAACACACACATTTACATTCGCACTTGTAAATAATATACATTTATTAAGGTTCCAAACCATATTTATTTATTAGTAAAATGTATTAGAGATTATGTTCAGTGTTATTTTGATCTATACATTACTATGATAAAGACGTTAATATTGGCAATGTGATCACTTCCTGTGATCGCTAGTTATGGAAGATGGAAAATTAAGGCTCAAAATGATATTGTGTTTGGAATGCAAATAGGTTTGTAAAAATTGGTTTAGGTCAGTTCCCTTAGACACAACATGTGCTCAGCTGTTGGAGAAAGCTGGCCACACCTTATCCGAAGAATCCTTTGAACTGACCTATGACTAGCAGAGAACTGGATCATCATTAACTCTGGTCCATCATCTGGACCAATGAAGATCTCTCTAAGTGTTATGTGTTTACGTAGTGACATCATCAGTGCTTTTTGTTAACTGAAGCTACATATAAGTAAGCTTCTCTGGGCCATTTTCTCTCTTCCTGACAACAGACAACATGACTAAATTTAGCCCTGGGCCCAGGTGAAGTGCTAGCAAATATGTAGTGTATTCAGTGTTTTATGCTTTCCTGCTTTATTGTAATATTTTTGTAATATCTTTTATGCATTATGATGGCTTGCTGTAAATCCTGCTATATTTTGCAATTAAATATCTTTGTGTGTTGGAGCCACAATATTCGATTTGGACAATGTTTATTAGTAATTGACAAAATTACATTAATAATGCTAAAGGAATCTATAAAGTGCATAGATTGGGACATAGCTTTTGAAGGAAAAAAATAGAAGAAAAGTTGGGTGTCTTTAAATGTTGTTGGAAAAATACATGTATTAGATTGGCTAAATTAGAAAATGAAAACGATTTGTAAAAGAAAGTAAGACAACCCCTAATTTTTTTTAAGCATATAAATGGCAAAAGGATTAAAAAAGACAATATAGGGTCCATAAGAAGTGAGATGGGTGTATTTGTTTAATGATAACAAGGAAAAAGAAGATGTATTGAAAACTTTCTTTTCTTAAGTATTTACTAGAGAGGAACAAATGGTAGGAATAATACATAAAAATGGAAATGTAACTTCACCATTATTTAATACTTGGCTGACAAAGGAAGAAGTCCAAAGATGAATAAATAAAATTAAAATAAATAAAGCTCCAGGTCCTGATGGCATACACCCAAGGGTTCTTATGGAGCTAAACTCAGAAATAGCTAGACTGCTATTCTTAATTTTCATAGATTCAATTTCATCAGGCTCAGTACCAAGGGATTGGTGAATAGCAGATGTGGTGCTGGTGGGAATGAGATCACAACAAGGGAATTATAGACCTGTAAGCCTGCCATCAATAGTGGGGAAACTACTGCAAGGTATATTAATGGATAGTATTTGGGATTACTTGATGCGCAATAAGATTATTAGTGGGAATCATCATGGATTTGTGATGGATAGGTCATGTCAAACTAATCTAATTAATTTCTACGAGGTAGTTACTGGAAACTTAGACCATGGTAGTACAGTAGATGGGGTCTACGTAGATTTTGTAAATCCCTTTGATACAGTGCCACACAAGAGGTTGGTTTACAAAATAAGGGAACTGGGTCTCGGAAACAACATTTGTACTTGGGTTGAAAACTGGTTGGAGAATAGGGAACATAGAGTTGTGATAAATGGAACATTTTCTAATTGGTCAAAAGTGGTGTACTTCAAGGTTCCGTGCTGGGGCCACTCCTTTTTAATATATTTATTAACGACTTTGGTGATGGTTTAGAGAGCAAGGTTTCCATTTTTGCAGATGACACCAAACTTTGCAAAACAATAAAATCAGAGCAAGATGTAGTTTATCTACAGAGGGATTTGAATAAACTGGAGGATTGGGTGGCCAAATGGAAGATGAAGTTTATCATAGATAAATGTAAGATTGTGCACTTATGGATCAAAAACAAGTATGCAAGCTATAAATGAAATGAGATACATATAGAGGAATCTAAAATAGAAAAGGATTTGGGAGTGCTCGTAGACAGGAGACTTAGCAGTAGTTCTCAATGTCAAGCAGCAGTTGCAAGGGCCAATAAAGTATTGGCATACATAAAAAGGGCATAGATGCAAGGGAAGACTGTCGCTATATAAATAGTTGGTAAGACTTTATCTTGAATACGGAGTACAGTTCTGGGCACCCCTCTATACAAAATACATTTTAGAACTAGAAAGGGTTCAGAGAAGGGTGACAAAATGGATAAAGGGTATAAAGTCGTTAAGTAATGAGAAAATGTTAGCTAGTTTAGGCATGTTTACTTTAGAAAAGAGGTGTCTAAGAGGGGATATGATTACTATTTACAAATACATTAAGGGTCAATACAAAGAACTTTCATGGGAATTTTTTACCCCAAGGACTGTACACAGGACATGTGGTCAGCCTCTAAGGTTAGAGAAGAGAAAGTTTCTCAACCAGCAAAGGAAGGGGTTCTTTACAGTAAGAGCAGTCAAGATATGGAATTCACTGCTAGGTAAGGTTGTGATGGCAGATTCATTTGATGTGCTTAAGAAAGGGTTAGACAATTTTTTAACGGAAAATGGTATTCGTAGTTATGACTATTCATTAAAATGAAGGATAGTAGCAGATCCAGGGAGAAATAGGACTGCAATATTGGGTCAGGAGGGATTTTACCTGATTGAAACAGATTGGCAGTTGCTTCGTCTGGATCAATTTCAAATATAAACGAGGGATCACAGGAGTTTCAAAATAGATTGAACCTGATGGACAGATGTCTTTTTTTAACCTCATCAACTATGTTACACTCACAAGAAACCAGCTTAAGTTTCCCTAGTGCATATTAGCGAAGGGGTGAAATTTTGACAATACTAACACCATTCAATCAAATATTAAATCAAAGATCAAAGAAGTGGGAGGTGAAATTTACTAGGAGAGACCAAAGAAGTAAATTAAATAATTGTGGTGGCAGCAAAGACAGTGAGGTTTTCAATGGAAATGTTGAAATCAACTAGTATGAGAATAAGCAGGTCAAAGAGTAGGAAATTAGGGAGTCAGACAGCAAAAATGTGAATTGGGAAAATGAACCTGGTGGAGGGGAGTGATAAATGACCTCAATATGAAAGTGGATGGGAAAGAATGGACAGATAGTTTGGACTTCTAAGGAAGAGAAGGAGATGGAGGGTTCCAGTGGTATGACTTGGAAGTTGCTGTATGAAGAGAGTACTGTGCCTTCTACCACTTTGTCTTTTTCTGGGTCTGGGAGTGTGGATGAGGGAGAGTTCCCCGTAGGTCAGAATTGTATGGCATTTAGTGTCAGAGCAAGGTTTTTGCAATGGCAAGGAGGTTAAGGGATTTTGAAATGAATATATAATGGATGGATGCAAGTTTATTACAAACAGAACTTGCTTTCCAAAGTGTAATATAAAAGGGAAGGGAGTATAAAGAAGGGTAATGGAGATTTGTGGATAAAGTTGGAGAGGGAAATGGGTTTATTTATTAAATGTGAATACTATTAATTTAAATTCAGTGCTGGTTGTTCATGAAATAGATCTATTTAGTCAATGTGAATACTAATAATTTAATGCCTGGGAGTGTTGGGGTGAAATAGGTATATTTATTAAATGTGAATGCTATTAACATCAGGACTTGTTTCCGGAAGGGTTTCCTATAGCGTTCACTTATTGATAGACTTTCCATATTTCATGTACATATCCTTTTTTTAAACAGGATCCGGATGAGCAACAACTGATCTTAATATATGACCAGCAAAGGAAGGTAGTGAAAGCTGCAAGACTATGTATGAGAGAGTCTGCTATCCTGATTCTGGTTGGGAAGTCACAATTTTGAGTGATTGTCTAGCTCAGGCAAGACTGTGTTCTGATTTCAGGGACAGTCAGGTGGTATGTCCCTCTATACACTGCTCAGCACATGAAGGAGGAGCTGTCTGCACCTAACAATAATGACAGCATTACCTGTGTATCTGACAGATATCAGAAGGGTTTGGAGAGCAGCCCTGTGCATGCTGGACATGCCCACTTTGGTAATTTGATGTAAAAAAAATCCCTCTAGAAATAGTACGTTTTCCCCGTAATGATTTGAACACTTCAAGGTCTCATCTCACTTGTGGTTGCCAAAATTATATACTTTGGACTTTATACTACCCACAGAATGTACACTTACTATCTGAAATGGCTCTATTGTATCCTGGCCAACAAATAGGTTCTTTGTTTACTGCCCACTAGAATGGGCTCTGCTGTCTATATTTGCCTGCAGTTTTACCTTTGTATCCTTGCAACCAGAATGGACTCTGTGATTTATACTTGCCACCAGACTAGAAGACACTGTTCTGCACTGTATACTGGTAACCAGATATAGCTCTACATTTTATATTGATAATCGTATATGCTCTACATTGTGTGCAAGGGCTGTATTTAATACTAGCCTGAAGGGACTGAAATGTATACTGGTTAAATAGGGTTATATTGTGTAAGATTATATATCATTCAAATTGCACTTTACAAGAGAAACAAAGTTCACAATAAAGATTTTTCTAACTCCCTCTCCCCTTAACTAGTTCAACTGTGGTGGTCTCCTGCAATTTATCTCACACTCACCCCTACTGTTCTCCCCATTCTGTGTATTTTATACCCCTGGAGAACTGATACAGTCTCAGCTGTGATTTGTCCAACCATTTCCATTTTGACCAATACAGTGTCAGTATATGCTGGGTTTCAACTAATTATACAAGTCATGGTCACTTGTGATCTGACACACAGATCACTTAACTGGAGCTTCTCTTTAAGAATAGTGAGGTAATGTGTATGACATAATAACACGTTGCTGCATACTGTATATGGATTTCATAAGCAACTATTAGCTATGTTTTCTGTTTTTTTATGGTAAATTAATGGAGGAGGTTCTGTGTATATGTATATTCTTATTCTGAAGTTTTCATTCATTAACACAGAAAAGTAATGTTTCAGGGAATAAATTCTGTGTTGTAAAATAAATTCCCTATTGATGGTGACTATATATTTCTGGGTAAAGAATGATGGTCTCTTCTAGTTAAGGAACGGTGACCATTTGTGACTATAATTTGCTGGGCATTTCTGCTTTTTAAACGTGACTGAGTGTGAAATGTTTGTCACTTTTTTATTTTTATTTTTCTGCTACTCTAATCATTTTTAAATAACATCTTGGAACACCCGTGTGTCCCAAAGTTTTCTATGTGTAAATTGTACACTCTTAATTTCCTGGGGTAATAAATACATTAAATGAGATATAGGAACATATTTTTCAATTTCTGTTAATCTACATAAATCATATGAATTATATGGAAAAAAACATTTTGAATTAGAGCTTTATTTCTGGGGGCAAAAATGAGCACACTCACAGAAAAACAGGATTTACAGAGCCCTATATTTAGATTAGAGATTAGAACCCTTAGATTACTTTTTACCCTCGTTGTTCTTCTGAATGTGTTGTCAATTGCATTTTGTCACTTCTCTTGTTCAATATGCCGGAATTCATGGCCACACCAAAATTTTTACTATTCCTCTTTATGAAATGTTCAACATGTTTATTATTATGCTATCCAAAGATACCAGCATTCTCAATTAAGCCGTACTCACAGTTTAGTATAATATAATCAGATATCATATACATAATATTTAGCATGACCCCTCTCACACTGGAATATTTTTTAAACTCTCACTACATATATAGTATGCAAATATAACTAACTCATTTTGGAGACTACTGTGACTTAATGGTGGTGGAGTATGTTATGGAATGATAGTTTCTGACAAGAGGGCACCAAACAATTCCCATTTGTGTGTCCAATCAGAAATTACAGAAATTGGAATTCTCTGTAAAAATGAAACACATTTTACATTGATGATTTTATGCAGAAATATATAAGCACTAGTTAAAAGCCCGTCAAAATGATGAAAAAAATAAGAGTGTTTTTTGAATGTTCATGCTGTTTAACATTAAGTGCTGAATAGCAGAGGCAGACCTTATTGCACCCAATTTGACTTTACACTTGTGGCAGATTGAATATTGTGTCGAATGGCTGCTAATCCGCAAAATGCTTTGAGCGGCAGAATTCTCAAATACTGTTCATGGGATCACAGTTATGAACATTAATATTTGTTTTATCATTGTTACTGACATCAAGAATGGCGTGGCATCTTGTTCACCGTAGGTGCTGACGTGATATTACCTCTGCCCTCTTTGTTCTTCTCTGTGACGGGCAATTTGCATATTTGCATGGCGATGACGATCATGTTCGCGTTCTCTTTGGTCATCAGTCATAGTTTGTTGTTGGGCTTTAACCCACTCCACCCTTGATCTTATTGCTGCTTCTTGCTGTGCAGTTACTCCTACAGCAGACATTTACCTTTTAGGTGGCATCGCAGTTACACTTTGTTGCTTCAATTCATTAGTATATTCCTATTAATTTAACATTAAGTGCAAATAAAATGAAAGAATAGAAAATCAAGTCAATTTGGAATAGCAGAGGTCGTTATAAATGATAACTGACACCCAAAAAACCTAAATAAACCAAACAAAAATAGCCCAAGAAATTATGCAAATCTAGTCTGTATGAATAGGCAAGTAAACAGGAGTCATTTGCAAACATTTTACAAAATTTGTTTGTGTGTTTTGTGTGTGTATTTCTAAAGGTGAGAAGCAGCATTAGCCTTTGTTATCTATAGATAATTTTTACCATACTCAAACATTTAACTGTGACCCTGTTTTTCTTCTATGATTGCTGATAAATGTTCCACAAGGTGGAATGAATGCTACTGGCTACTGTCATGCAATTAATTGTAGATTTGCACAATATAGCAGTCCCCCCTACGCCAGCAATTTGTGCTTGCGCCATTCCCCCACAGTGAGGCACCTCAGTGTGCCTATTCCAATCCCTGCTCTATTCAGAGCTGGGCTCAGAAGCTAAGGGAGAAGACACCCATGCCAAATAATAAATGTAGTTGCAAGTTGGCTTGCGGGGCACCTCCAGGTGCACTTACTGGGCTTAACGTGATTCATGGGCCTTATGCATTATTGTCTCCTGGATGCTATTGCTTATAGAACAGTGGTCAGATATATAGTTTTTTAATGGGGGTCTGCTAAGTAGATGCAAGTGTGTTATGCTCATCAACTGACAGCAATGTTCCATGACAGACTTGCAGCATTTACATGTGATTTGGTCAATATCCCTTTTACGGAGAACATGACAAATGTCATTGTCAATTACATATCAGAGGCCTCAACTGGCCAAATCCCAAAATATTGTAACAACTTTTTGTAATTTTCCTCGTCACCTAATATAACCAGGGGATCACATATGGAATTAAAAAGAATTATGTGATGCTGTAGTAAAAACAATATAGAGTTTATCACAATAAGCTGCATACAATGACAATCTGAGCACAAGCACACTGGGTATTGCAGTAATCAAAACTAGACAGGTGTAAACACAGATTCTGAGGTAATACAGGAATGTAATACAGTCGTTGTGGCAATGCAAGAATATAACAGACTTTACTGCGATTGCATAGCAGAATGAGCAATGATAACTACTGCCGTCTGTGCCGGGGAATACTGTGTAGAGCTATATGAATAGTTGTAATACCCTGCAATTCACAGGTATATTACTGCATACAGTCATTCAGAAAACTACATCTCCCAAACTGCCTCTGAGAAGTTCATTGCAAATTGCGTCAGCCATTTTGGGGTGGACAAACTGCAAACTACAGCCCCAGGCTGTTCATTAGAGCCCCAGACTTCACTAGAAGCATGCAGAGACAGTTAGACACTGCAATAAGTTACAAAAATCTCATAAAATATGGGAATTTTAGTGCCAAAATATACTAGAAGACTTCAGAAGATTCTTGGGGAGTAAGGGGAGGAGCCAAAATGGACTGTTGAAAGCTAGTGGGTTGTGACTGCTGTCTGTGTTATGCTGTGTGACTGCTGACTGGGATAATGGAGGATCATGGACTGGACTGCCTCAAGAGCCAACTTCTTTTTTGTGATTTATTTTGCAATATGTTCTCCGATTTATAATGGAGGATCTTCCCACAAAGAGCTACTGAATGCTATTGCTGAACTGTTGTCCCAATGAATGTTTGCATCCAAAATATGTAAAATCCAGATGTAAAAGCCAAGGAGGAAGCATCTTTAGAGTACAGGAAAAGACCTAGCTGCCACTGCCCATGAGATGTCAGCAGGACTCATATGAAGACAGTTTATGGTTTATTTTGCTTTGGTATGTTCAAATTATTAAAGTGAAACATGAGACATCAAACTGTGTAATTTAAACCTCTGACTGGGACTATAATATTGCTATTGATAGGTGTTATATTGCTGTCTGAAGGAAGAGTGTATTCTCGCCAAATTTGCTGTTAAAGTTTATCTGCAAGCTGACGCAGTATGCAAGGGACATAGAGAAAACCATTTGTCACAAGATTCAGTCAATATTGCATCAAAAATTTGATTTTAATATCAAACTGCATAAAATGGTTGCTGAGATGAGAATTGCAAGTTGTTTAACCCTACAGTTACTGGGTGAGATCTACTTATTCGATTAGATGGATTACTAAGTGAAGATTGTGTTCTTTACACTGGAAATCATTTGTGGTACAGAATTGCTGTTGTTTACACTGATCTCAGGAGTCACGCATGCATCAAGTCGACTACTGATTTCATATTGTACAAACAAATTAGCTCCATGTGTGAGCTGAAACTTTGCTTAAATCTGTGGATTGCAATCTAATCCCTTGTGTTCTATCTATCGTAAAGTGACCTTAGTCTACAGTCATTTCTTCTAAAGCATCTAACTTGAACAAACTGGAATAAATCTTGCTACTTATCTACTGATGTTTGTGTGATAAGTATAAATGCACTAAAAGTATTGTCATTGATTTTTCTAGGTAATCTGCTACTGCTGTAATTGTCTAATTAACCCATTAGTAACCAGTTGTCTCTCAATTATTTATTCAATGAAACTGTTAGGAACTCCCAAGCCAGTACAGTGAAACTCGGGAACTACTCTGAAGGCCCGGTGTTCGCTGGAGCCCCTAGTGGTGGGGAGAGACTTGGCTGCGGGCCGACCGAGGGTCGAGTAACGTATACTGACTTAAAGGAGAACCCAGGAGTGGAGTGATTGGCAGGCTGTAGTAAAGAGGGAATCCAAGGTCAAAGGTCACTAGCTCAGGTACAAAATCCGGGGACAAGCGAAGGGTCAGACACACAGGCAAAAGGAGCAAAATCCGGAATCCAGGCAAAAAGGTCAGGGTCAAAAGCAAAGGTTCAATGGTCCAGGAACAAGCAAAGGTCAAAACACGGGTAGTCAATCAAAGGTAATAATAACCAACAGAGAGAACAAGCAGGCAGCAGAACTGAGGACAGAACGCTATAACCGGCAATGAGGCTTAGTCCTCATTGCCTTAAATAGTTCAAGCAGCCAATCCGAGAGAAGCCCACACAGGAGAAGCCTAATAGATAGAAGTGCTGGTGGCCAATCGTAATGCAGTGCTCAGCTGCATACTAATAACTGACTCCTCTACAAGCTGCCTCCTAGGCACCTGGACAGCCATGATTGGCTCTCATCTAACTAGCCCTGTGCGCGCGCGCCCGCCTATTAACCAGCTGGCTGGGCGCGGCGACAGGGAATCTGTAGCGTCCCGGTTGTTGCCCAGGCAACCGGGACGTGGAAACTGGAAGTGACGTCCCGGTTACCGTAGCAATAGTCGGGACGTCATTGGAGGACCACCGCAATCTCTAACAGAAACCCATTTAATTGAAGCACACTGATAATTTTGAAGTGTGTTGTGATTTATGCTTGCATGTTGCTGATATTGTTGAAAAAAAATTCCTTTTATTTTTATTTGTTTTGTGATCTGTTGAACAAATTTGCATATTGGAAGTCTTGTGGTAACTATCCTACAATATTGCAACTAGTTTTTTGTGGTGCCACAAGTTAAGAGAAAAAAAATGTGACTTTATGCAATTTTAGCTATGTGTCCATTGTTTAATTCTGAACCACTGGGTGGACCTTTGTCTCTCTACCATACCACTGGGCCTGTGGAATCCTAGCTTACACTACTTCTTGGGCACCAACCACCTGCCCTGTGTGCAGATGCAAAGCCTGATATCAGGAACCAGTAAGCTATAAATTGCAATGCCAGGTATCAGGAACCAGGAGACAATAAGTTGCAAAACCAGGTACCAGGAACCAGGAGACTGTTAAACGCACAACCATGAATTGCATGATGCAAAAGCACAAAGGACACAGATACAGGAACCAGCAAGCTGTAATGCTATCATTGCAATCAGGACAGATTAGAGCTTATAGTATGCAACATTCCAATCAGCACTAAGAGGGTCTGAGTTACAAGCAGACAGGGCTGCCAAGAGGAATTCAGGGCCCCGGTACAACAACTTCATGGGGCCCTCTTATAGTTGAGAATGTAAAGATTTTTTGCAAAATTGCTAATGGGTGTGTTCATACAATTGGGCCGTGGCCAGGCCACCCTCCTACAGAAAAAAAAAAACTGCATTGTTGTGTACACCATTAAACGGTCACCAAAAATTGGGATTGTTCCACTAGAATTACAACATTTCACACAATCTGATGCTCTCTCCTACCTGTCCTTCTCACTTTCACCACCTGTGGCTGCAGGTTTCTTTAGTTGTGGCTTGTCTGGATTCTGGAATGTTGGGGGCCCTATTTGGAAAAAAAATTGGGTACATTTAGAAAATTACAGCCAGCCCCGGCGTTAAATCACTACCACCCACAATTAATAATTAGGCCTTTCTCCTGCTCCAACATTAAAATAATAGTATTCACATTTAATAAATAAACCTATTCCCCTCCCTAAAAACATCCCCAGCAATAAATTAATAGTATTTACATTTCAGAAATATACCTATTTCCCGCAGCCATCTCTGCCATTAAGTAATTCATAGGCACATTTAATAAAGAGACCTCATTCTCCCCAAACTCACCCCCACATTCAGTAGCCCCCAAACCACCCCATCTTAAATTAATAGTCTCCATTATTGTGTCTCTCCCCACTTTTCCTCATACTGTGCCTCTCTCCCCACTTTTTCCACATACTGTGCCTCTCTTCCCACTTTTTCCACATACTTTGTCTCTCTCCCCCCTTTTTCCTCATACTGTGCCTCTCTCCCCCTTTTTTCTCATACTGTGCCTCCCCCTTTTTCCTTACTGTACCTCTCTCCCCATTTTTCCCTACTGTGCCTCTCTCCCCCTTTTTCCTTACTGTGCCTCCCCCCTTTTTCCCTTACTGTGCCTCCCCCCCTTTTTTCCTTACTGTGCCGCTCTCCTCCCTTTTTCCTCATACTGTGCTTCTCTCCCCCCCTTTTTTCCTTACTGTGCTCCTCTCCCCCCATTTTTCCTCATACTGTGCCTCTCTCCCCCCTCCTTTTTCCTCATACTATGCTTTTCCGCTTTCCTCCCTTTTTTTTACTTACCTTTCTATTAGCTTCTTTCTTCTCTTCTCTTCTGTCGTCTCTCTTCTTGCTTCTTTCTTGGTCCTCTCAGTGCTGCTCCTCACTGAATGTCAGGCATGACTTGATGACATCACGCCCGACATTCAGTGTAAACAGAGCAGAGAGGAGGGAGGAGGAAGGATGCCGGCACCGCGATCACGTGAGTATATCTATTTTTTTTCTCTGTTTACTACCCTGCTCCCCCAACCAACGAAAAGTATGAGCATAATGAAATGCACAGCAATGTATATTTTATTATTATTATTTGTTCCGATGTGCTTAAGTTTATCTGACAAACCACTGAAAAGTAAGGAACTTTTACTTGAATATGATGGCCAAGTACAGACTTAACATTGAAGACACAGTTCTGCTAAGCATCGAAAGCAATAATGGGCCTCATTTAGAGTTAAGGGTCCATGTAGAAGGTGCAGTCTAACAACTTGGCAAAACCATGACGCACTGCAGGTGAGCAAATTTCACATTTGAGTGCAGACTTAGGGGTGGAAGTGGTAGATATCCTAACGCAACTCTAAATAGCAACGTGAAAGTTGCCAATTATTTGTGTGCTACGGGCAAAAGCAGGCACTGTTTCCCTGCATGTAAAAAATTGCATTTGCACCATTTGCAGTGGACATGGATGTCTAGGTGCAAATTTTCACCAATTGGCAGGATATTTTCATATTTAAGATAGAGACATTTCAAATTAAAATACACTGTGAAATTGCTACTCTCATGATATTAAAAACTATATAATAACATTCAAAATTGTTCTGAGCCCACCTATGGAATTAAATATAAAAATGGATGTTGTTTCACTCATCTCTGGTTATTGCTTATATAATGTAGTCCTCTCTTCTATACCTATACAATTTCACACATATATCTCCTGTTTAATGACAGGCTTTAGGTTTATCAGCAGGACATTATTATTAGATCAAGGCTAATTTTATAGATAATAATAGATTATTTATAAAATTAGGTAATGGAAAGTAAAATTATTATTAACATTAATTTATATAGCACCAGCATGGTCCGTAGCGCTTTACAATTAGGAACAAACACATAATAAAGGGAGAGTGGATGTTGCAGACAGAGTGAGAGGTGAGAGTGCCTTGCTTGCAAGCTTACAATCTATAGGACAATAGGAGGTTGATACATAAAGTAAATTGCTATTTATTGCACATTGGTTCAGCTAGATTGCAAGGGTACAAAGTGCTTAGTGGGCTATATTATCCAGTCACGCAGAGGGTCACAGTAGGTTGTTGAGTACAGAAAGAACACATGTAAGTCTTGTGTGAACTGTGTAGAGGAGTGATAATAGGGTGGAATAGCCTAAGGAGGTTAAGAGTGTGGTTGCGGAATTTGATAAGCTTGCCTGAAGAGGAGAGTTTTCAGAGAACACTTGAAGGTTTGGAGGCTAGCAGAATGTCCAGTTGTGTGAGGGAAGGCATTCCACAGAGTGGGCGCAGTCCAAAAAAAGTCCTGTAATGGGAGCAGGTAATAAGTGGGGGAAAATTGCAGAACTTGCAAAGAAATGTGGGGTTGAGGCAACAGACAACAATACCCTTTATTAGGTATGCACAGAAGTGCCAACTGCATACAATGACTAGGTAAGCATGTTCATGGATGTTTGCGTGAATACTTAATTGCTTTAGACTTCTTTAAACTGCAAATAAAAAAAATAAAGTGTGTGTATCACAAACTTTTTTTTCAAATGATAGACACAGCAAATAAATAAGCTTAATAAAATTTAGCTAAATACATTGTGACTTTCAGAAATGGAGCTCTCAAAAGATATTTTTGTTCAATATATAGAAATGATGCACTATTCAAAGAAAATGTGTATCCTCTTCCCAATAAACAATGAGACAAAGCCATTCTGCAAGTTGTATTTTTTCAACTAGTTATGTCTAATGCAGGAAGACAGGAATAAGCAGAGTAGAAAGCACTTGTCAGCTCTATTTCCCATTATCCTTGATTAGTATAAAACATTAATAGGCTGCTCAGTAACCTGGGCTGAAACATGCTTGTGACTGGGTGTGTGTCTGTCTTTAAATGAAACAGAGTGGGATAGTGGTGATTATTTCTTAATGGTTATACATTATTTCATGCAAAGACAAATGTTTTTAATAATACCAGTAATACTATGGTGTTTGTATAATACCCCCAATCCAGTGTTTTATTATGATTGCCCCCCAGTTTGACTGCACGTAAAACATGATATCAATCATGTGATATATTTTGTTCTTAAACAAAGAACTACAAATTACTAGCAGAGTAATATCTGTTATGTCAGAATTATCACTGTTATAATATCTGTTTTTACCTATTAGAAAGTGGTTCCTATGGCAATGCCTCAGGATACAACAAAATCATATTTATACGAACTATTCCTGTCTATAGTATTTTCTATCCACATACAGTAACTGTCTATGTTTCTATTTATCAATCATTTATGTATCTCGTGTAAGCCTTTTTATGGCACATTGAGAATATTACCATAAAATGGCCCCATAATGTGCATCATTATGAAAGCCACAGAACTTTCCAAACTCTCAGTCTTTCCTAATAATAATTTAATAGACAAATAATGAAATCTAAAATGTAATTGCAGATTATTAATATCAAGTCTTATTTATAATATATTCTTAAATACCAAAATTGATTACACATCAGTGCTTCATTTATATGTATAAATCTTATTCTGATTTAATACATAGATTTTACTATTTCTATTTTAAATTCAATATATTTATTTTAGTATGTTTATGTTAGTAATATTAATGCCACTTTAGCATGGAAGATTTAAATGTACAAAATAATTCCCTGCAAATATCAAAACATGCTGATGCATACATGTTAGGATTATTTGATTATTTATACTGGTGATGTAAATTTATATTTTTTTAGATATAGGTATGGTTATATTGTTACTTCAATAAACATTTTTTTTGTTTAGCACTCAACTTTTACTATGGAAATCAACACTATTCCATAAGTGAGCCATACAACAATATCCCAAAGGTCTATGTAATTATTGCACGCTCTATCTCACTGGCATCCCCTATGAACTCTGTTGCAGCCAGTATACCAAAGCTGTACAAGAGGCACTTGTCAATCAAATGCAAAGCAGCACCTGAGAAGAAACTTAATTGTGTCATTTTAAGTTGGAATCACCACGAATGTAGACAATTTATTTTCTCTATTATGCACCATGCATTTTCAAGTAACATAGCATTCTGTCTGCAACCTTGTCAATCTTTAAAAGAGCATGAGATTAAAAAGTTAATGCTATACATTTATTCTTGAATGGTATATGCTTTATATAAGGTTAAAGAAAAGTTTTAGAGTAAAAAAATACACATAAATAATGAAATATGATATAGACTATATTAATATTTGTTTATGTATTGTCATCTATATAACGCTCAGTCAGGCCTAGAAAATATTACTGAGGTTCACCTATCCAGGAAAAGAAGTTCTTAATAGAAGCAAACGTAGGTTATTATTATTATTATTATTATTATTATTATTATTATTATAGCACTAGCATTAGCAAATGCTCACCTTATGTGTACCTACTGAATGAATAAGCACTTTGAAATGGAAAACTTCATTCTTTCCTATTGATATCTCTTTTTCTTCCTATTGCCTAATTAGATTGCAAGCTCCTTGTCACAGATAACTCTTTCTGCTTGTATTTCTGTTCATTTGCACTCATTGATCATCTCCCATTCTATTTATATAATAATTATCACCGTCTTATTTTTGTACTAGTTTAGAAAATGCTGCACACGACTCATGATGCTACATAAATAAACACGTAGCTATAGATTGCATTTATACACTGACTGCATTTGCAAGAAATGCATGTTTTTATTTTAATTTAAAAGAAATATTTCAGCAAGCGACGTATAATGCTGATGATCCCACAAAATGTGACTATCGTATACAGTGATCGCAAGTAAGTTTTAAAATTTGCTAAAACAAAAAAAACCCGTCATGTCATCAATATTTATGAAACAGTCTGTCCCCCAGTGACAAAGTATACAGATTATTAATCTCATTGGTATTAAAATAGAACTGAACCTTGAAGTTTGGACAAAAAAGCATTTCCCATCAAGACTAAGTCAGTCTTGCACTTCCTAATTAAATATGAAGCCTCTGTGACACTAATAAGGATTAAAGCAAATTTGAAGACCCTGAGTATTTCAGTCAAAACATTAGCTTGGGAGTTGATAGCAGGCAGATTTTTCCCAATCACTTGCCAGGATTCTACTCCGTGACCCCAAGCATGTCTTAGAAATAGACACTGGCACTCACTGCACATCAGAAATGCACCAGAAGAGACCATTTATGAGGGAAATAAAGAAGCGAGTCACATTGGAGCATACAACAAATACTACAAAACACTGACCCTCTACAAACAAGCTACAGTGAGACACGAGCACAACAGCACAAGCACTGAGAAAGTAAGCACACGTTGTATTATCACCTACCCTATAAACCAGCTATGAAGTAAAAAATGCAATTTGCTGAACACCATTTTCTCTCAGCAAATAACAGCAGATTTCAGCTAGTACAGCACATAAGAGATGACACACTTACTGTAATGTCCCATGGAGAAGAGTTCCCATCGAGACAGTGGCACTCTTTGCTTTCCACTCACTGAAAAGAGTTAACCGTCAGGAAGAAATAGCATATAATCTATTAGCAGGCAGCCCACTTAGATAATACATATTTCCATATATGATGAATCCCGAGTAAACCTGTATTTCTATTTAAACACCTTGCAGAGTAAAGCATAGCACTGCATCTGGGTTCCAAAGCACAATCAATATAGAAGGAGCAGTATTTTATGATTGGAGAAGTTGTTGTGTTTTTGGTGGTGAAATTCATTATTTAGTATCTGAACCCTCAGCATTTCAGTATCATTTATTCATAAAGTCCCTTTTTGCCAGGAGGAAATGGATACAGCTATAGAGAGGGAGAGAGAGTGTGTAAGGGAGAGAGAGGGAGAGAAAGAGAGAAGAAATGGGAGTAAAACGGATTGATGATATTGATCAGGTACCATCTTGAAACAAAGACTAGGTGCTCTATTTTAGTTGACAACTGTGACAGATAAAGAACAAGCAAGCGAGGGGGAAGGCTAAGGCCTTGAACATCACAAGCTTTAAAGAATGTTTGAAGAAACCATTATGACAAGCAGGTCTAGGCAAGCTGCTGCAAACGATGTATTCAGAAGATTCATTAAAAAATGATGCTTTGTTTGCCTTGTGAATATGAGGCTTCTAGCTTGTGCAGTATACTTTCCTGTCAATGAAATTAGATTTTTAGATTGAACAATGTACTGAAGTTTTCAGGAAAAAAAAATATTAGAAACAAATAAACACTGCAATTTGTTAGGTCATTTTTTTTTTCTTAAAAAGAAACGTCTGTCACAGCTCAAATATACACAACTCTTGTGCTTATATCTGTTCTATGTGCATGAAAAATAAAATATTTTTTCTCCCTTCAGACAAGCGATGTTACTGTGATATTTTAAACCTGTTTTTGCTTTTTAGTTTTCGCCTGTTTTTTTTTTTTCAATAAAAACTGCACACAGTACTTATTGGATCAAAAATAGTAATCACTTTTTATGACTTAAAAGCACAACAGGAAAAGCAGGTAGATGACAAATAAGCATTTTTGTTTTTAATAGTTTGTTGGTTTGTCCAGCGGGTAACACACCTCTTTTTAATGTTATTATTTGTATTTATTTATTTTTTAAACAAGTGTTCATACCAGTACTGTATAAAAAACAGAAGTGACACATAATATATTTGCATATATTATTTTCTAAATATGCTATCAATTTATCACAAATAATCTTCATCTTGTATTTTTTGACTATTATTACTATTATTAATAATAATTATAATAATAATAACAATAGTAATAATAATAATAATAATAGTTTACTATTTATACCTATAATATATATATATATATATATATATATATATAAATATATATATATATATATATATATATATATATATATATATATATATATATATATAATACATTATGGTAAGTGAGTGTTTGGGATAAACAATTCATTATCTTAAATTAAAATAAACATACTGGTTACAGGAAGTAAATAAAAACTAAATTAGAAATGCATGTACATTTTATTTTACATTTTATATAACGATTTTAAAGGTAGGAAAGCATTTAAAAAATAAAAAGTAGCCTGGCTATTTTTTGAAATTTACAAGAGCAGGCATATTTTACTAGTTTAACAGAGGGATTTATTGCTGTGCATTCCCAAGACAGTACAGGAAAAGTTTTTTGTAGACCTACTGCTGTAGTGCATTGAACCAGGTTATATAGGTCCAGTTCTCATAAAAAACAATATCTGGTTCTGTATATATCTACTAGTCATTAACTCACTAGTGCTCTCACTATTGTAACCTTACACTATTTTAATCGCATACATTGCTATGTAACATTTGGGTCAGAGACCTAAATGCAGAATTTTGGAGAGGGAACCAAGTAGAGCTCAGCAGCTCTGAAGTGACTCGCTGACATGGAATCTTCTGAAGCCTGTAGCTCTAAAGCAGAGATGAATGGTGTAAAAGTGAACAACTAACATATTAAATAACAAGCTTTAATGCAATAATACATATATAAGAATGTTACAGATCCTTTTAAAAATAGTCTTCCCATAGATTATTATTTTTTTAATAATCTGGTAATTTGTTGGACCACAAGAAAATTATTTTCCTTAGTCTTGTAACTAAAGAAACAAATATGCTTAACAGTAAGTCAAGGAAAAGGTTTTGGTGACCGTGATTACAGATATTTCTTCACAGCAGCAAAAGTAAGTTGGAAATCCTGTTAGCAGTTACATAAAAGTTAAGTAAAAAGCAGCTGGGATCTTAATGGACTACAGGGGGTTAATTTATCAAGCTGCGAGTTTCTGGTGAGTTTGAAAAGTGGAGTTGTTGCCTATAGCAACCAATCAGATTCTAGTTATCATTTATTTAGTACATTCTTGAAAATGAAAGATATAATCTGATTGGTTGCTAAAGCCAACATCTCCACTTTTCAAACCTGCCGGAAAATTGCAGCTTGATAAATTTACCCTCGAATTTAAAAGTGAAATAATACTGCCCAAAGTCTGGTTATGAAGGGCTAAGTTTGTTCTTGTGGAACTTTGTCTGCATTTCTTTCTATCATATGGCTTCCATTGCCTACTATGTAAATAAAAATACATACACTCAAAACTGGAGATTTGGGCTGGAGTGTGATAAGTTAACCGTAAATGCAAAATTTTGCCTGTGTTTCATTCAATTCAGTGGGCCCCAAAATCTGCTGTAGTCAGGGGAACCTATTCTTACTTCTGTCAGCAGATTATTGTCGATGGACAATGGGCTGATTGTATGAAAAAATACTGCCTTGGCAAGAGTGAGAAGAGTCTGGTAATGTTTACCATGATCTGGGGATGCTCTCCTCATTCCTGTGAAGGCAGCCTTATATGCCACAGGTATATACAATATATATACAGGTATATATAATACAATATATATAGGTATATATAATACAATAGGTATATATAATACAATATATAGGTATATACAATAGACTGTCGTCAAGGATGAGGACACCCTCCTCGGACCATGAATTTATGTTTTGGATAGATTTAGATTTTAAGAATTAGGGATACAGCTTTCATAGGATCATCTCTTATAAGATATATAGCTTCAAAAATATTACTATTGTGACAATATAAACCAAATATATGAGCATTAATCAGAATTAAATTATTTGCACAGTATTTGGATTCAGAAGGTTACTGAAGGACTCTACAACAGGACAGAAAACAGATGTTGTCAAATGTTGTAGGGATTGATATCCAATGATATTATTGCTCATGTAGCGCCTGCAGGGAACAGGACAGACGCAACACAAAATAACTTACTTTGTAAACGATGGTCACCTCCAGTCCGCTTCCAATATCCCAGCTGCGATTCGATCCCAGCAGATCAGCAGCCGCAACCCTTGTCACCTCCAACCACGTCCCTCTAAGAAAGAGACAGAGATTACGGCCGTGCCTACTAGGAAAGGGCTGTCCGAGAATACGGCAATGAACAAGGACACTCTCAGTCCAAGCCCCCATTCCGCCTCTTTACTTTGCTCTTGCCAAGGCACGGGGGACTACAGGCACTTGAGACCAGGACTAGTCCCGCCTCAAGCACCTCGCACACCACCCGGTGAGGGCCTAACCGAAAGGGGGAATCGAGCGTGATACTCACCGGGAAACTTCCACTGCCGATCCGGTTCTCCTGCACCTCCCGACACCTGCGGATGACAAGGAACACACAGCCTCTGTCACTCACCGGACCGTGAGTGCCTCTGCGCTGGTGCGTAGCTCACTAGCCTTCCTGCCGGCACCTATCCTGAACCGTGGCCGTCCGCCATCCTGATGGTCTGCGCATGCGCAGCTCCCAAGAACTCTTGTGACTGTTGCTTTTAATCCAAATTGGTTGATCAGGCAACTCCCTATTTAAGGCACCTGTGTGCATTACCTCATTGCCTGATCTTGGAGTCTCATTCCCTGTGAGTCTCTGAAGGTGTTCCCTGTGTTCTACTAGTGTCTTCAGTTTCCTGCTGATTCCTGATCTACTCATTGCTGGTTTCCATACCCGCTACTATCTCCTGTGTACTACTAGTGTCTTCAGTTCCTGTGGATTCCCTGTGCTACTCATCGCTGGTTTCCATACCTGCTACAGTCTCCTGTTTCCTGCCTGTGTCCTCAGCTGGACTCTGATTACCGGATCTACTCACCTGTGGTTCCTACACTCGTCTCTGCCGTCCAGCGTCTCTGCAGTTCCTGCATCTCCCTGTGGACAGACTGTTCTACTGAATAGCGGTATGCCTATCTGTTATTGACTTTCTTCATTTACTCTGCATATCCGCTAGGACAAATTTCCACGCTCAGTAGCGGTATCCATACCCGCTATAGACTGTTATTGTTACGCTGCATACCTGTTTGGAATTAACCGTACTACTCAGTCGTTATATGCATAACTGTGATTGACTATCCATTATTGGCCTGCATATCTGTGCTGAGCAAGTCTCTACCAAGCAGCGCCACACATACCGTTATATAGACTTTGTTGGATACGCTGCATACCTATTGGGATCAAGTTCCTCTGTGCTCTCAGTGTCTGCATCCTATTATCTTTGTATGCCTCCACTCATCAACACTTGTACACATCCTCACCTATTAAGCAGTGGTACAACTTGC
Organism: Mixophyes fleayi; assembly: GCF_038048845.1. Classification (NCBI taxonomy): domain Eukaryota; kingdom Metazoa; phylum Chordata; class Amphibia; order Anura; family Limnodynastidae; genus Mixophyes; species Mixophyes fleayi. Next base: position 115,111,807 of record NC_134403.1, on the reverse strand, counting down.
TATACGCAGACCACTGACTTCCCCGCTACCTACCTGCACCTGGACAAGTCTTCTCACCATAAGCAGTGGTACAACTTGCTATACGCAGACCACTGACTTCCCCGCTACCTACCTGCACCTGGACAAGTCTTCTCACCATAAGCAGTGGTACAACTTGCTATACGCAGACCACTGACTTCCCCGCTACCTACCTGCACCTGGACAAGTCTTCTCACCATAAGCAGTGGTACAACTTGCTATACGCAGACCACTGACTTCCCTGCTACCTCCCTGCATCTACTCACGTCCATCCTGATCTCCGTGTTCAAATCTGCCTTTCCATTATATCAGCTAGTCGCTGATTCTTTGACCAAAGATTGCTGCAAGTCACTGACTTTCCTATTATTCATTGGCATTCTCTCTCCATTTGCTGTGATATTTGTTCCGCTAGTCACCCCGCTACCAGAGGACCGTTGTGTGAGCTTCACTACTCTGGTAAGCCCAGTCATCTAGTGAAATAATGGGCAAGACTCCTAGTGCCCATGACAGTAAGATCAGGTCATGACAGACCCAGGATCGGAACCAACAGCTAAAGAGATGCTGCAGTATCTGGTCACCTGAATCGAACAACAAGATGTTCGCCAACAACAGTTGTTGCAATATTGTCAGGCTTAAGCCTCCCAAGGAACCCCTGTGCAAAATGTAGCAGCAACCGTTGATCTTCCAGTATCTCCATCTCCTTCCCCAGTGCCATCCCAGGTGTCCATCGCTTCCACGCTGCACCTGCCTACTCCTTCTAAATATGATGGAGATCCCAAAACCTGTAGGGGCTTTCTTAATCAATGCTCCGTTCATTTTGAACTTCAACCTCATATCTTCTCTACTCATCGTTCAAAAGTGGCCTACCTCATCTCTTTGTTTTCCGGACAGGCTCTCGCATGGGCCTCCCCTCTGTGGGAAAGAAATGACCCTTTATTGCAAGATAGTGCCTTGTTTATTTCTACGTTTCTAAGTATTTTTGACGAACCTGGTCGTGTTATCTCTGCAGCTTCCAGTATCCTCCGACTACACCAAGGATCTCGGACTGTAGCTCAGTATGTCATTCAATTTCGGATACTTGCCTCTTAACTTCAGTGGAACACTGAGGCACTGATCGCCGCCTTCTGGCAGGGGCTTTCCGATAAAATTAAGACGCACTGACCTCACAAGAGTTACCTTCCTCCTTGGATGATTTGATTTCCCTTTGCCATCGTGTAAACATGAGATTTCGTGAGAGAGATTCCGAGAGAATAACTTCCTGCAAAGCGCCTCTTCGCTCAGTATCTCAAGTTCGTCATTCTCCACCTCCAGTAGAACCTATGGAGCTAGGTCGCTCTAAACTAACATCAGAGGAGAGAGAACGAAGAGTAAAAAATAGACTCTGTATCAATTGCGCTGACTCTACTCACATGCTGAACTCATGTCCTAGGAAGTCGGGAAATGCCAGGCCCTAATCAGTTCTGGAGAGGTAAGGTTAGGGTCCCTGGAGTCCTCTCCATGTTCTACGAATGTGAAAGTTTGTACTTTTGATGTCACCGTTTCCTTTGCTACCAAATCCTTTGTCTCTCAAGCATTTATAGATTCTGGAGCTGCTGGAAATTTTATCTCTAGTTCCCTAGTGAATCAATGGTCTCTACCAGTGATTTCCTTAAAGGTTCCCATTGCCGTTACTGCTATTGATGGATCACGTATAATTAATGGTCTCATTACTCAAAGTACGTCTCCACTGACTCTTCAAATTGGAGCCTTACAGCAAGAAAAAATTTCTTTATTGATCCTTCCTGTTACTACCAGTCCCATCGTACTAGGCCTTGCATGGCTTCAACTTCATTCCCCTCAGATTGACTGGAACACTCCTCAAGTCACTTCCTGGGGTCCCAAATGTCGTCATCGTTGTCTCTCTCAAGTTGTTCCACTCAAAATACAGCAGTCGTCCATTTCACCATGTCCACCAGGCCTCCCTCCACAGTATGCTTCCTTTGCGGATGTGTTCGATAAGGTTCAGTCAGAACGCCTTCCTCTTAATCGGGGATGGGATTGTCCGATTGACTTACAACCTGGCAAGAGTCCTCCTAGGGGCCGTGTGTATCCATTTTCATTACCTGAGACTCAAGCAACATCTGAGTATATTAAGGAGAACCTCCAGCGAGGATTTATCCGACCATCTACCTCTCCCACTGGAGCGGAGTTCTTTTTCGTAAAGAAGAAAGATGGATCATTACGTCCCTGTATAGATTTTCGTGGACTCAATGCCATTACCATCAAAAATCGGTACCCTATTCCGTTAATTACTGAACTTTTCGATCACATTAAGGGAGCCCGGATCTTTACCAAGTTGGATCTTCGAGGTGCCTATAATTTCATTTGGATCAAGTCCGGAGACGAATGGAAGACAGCTTTTAACACCAGGGATGGCCATTATGAATATCTTGTTATGCCCTTCGGGTTGTGTACCGCCCCCGCTGTCTTCCAGGGTTTCGTGAATGAGATCTTCCGGGACTTGCTGTATGTCTGTGTCGTCGTCTATCTGGACGACATATTAATTTTTTCCCAGGATCTGCCCACTCATCATCAACAGGTGGCAGAGGTCCTTTCCAGACTCCGAAGAAATTCTTTATTTTGCAAACTAGAGAAATGTTCATTCGAGTTATCCCAGATTCCATTTCTGGGATACAATGTGTCCGGAGTCGGTCTTAAGATGGATCCAGAAAAGGTGAACGCTGTATTACGTTGGCCCCAGCCAACTACTCTCCGAGCAATCCAACGCTTTTTAGGATTTGAAAATTATTACAGACGCTTCATTCAAGGGTTTTCGTCCATTGCCTCTCCTATAGTGGCCCTAACCCGCAAGGGGGCTAACACTAAAGAGTGGTCCTCCGAGGCCCTTCAAGCTTTTCAGTCTCTCAAAGAGTCCTTCTCTTCTGCTCCTGTTCTTCGACAGCCTGATGTGACGCTTCCCTTCTTCCTAGAGGAAGACGCCTCTAATGTTGGCTTATGGGCCATATAATCCCAAAGATCGGAGCAACAAAAATTCCATCCTTGTGCCTTTTATTCCCGAGGTCTTCTACCCGCGGAGAGGAATTATACCATCGTGGGACAAGGAGTTGTTGGCCATAAAAGCAGCATTAGAGGAATGGAGATATCTACTGGAGGGAGCTCGTCATCCTGTAACTATTTTTACGGATCACAAAAACCTGTCATATTTACAGTCAGCTCAATGTTTGAATCCCCATAAAGCAAGATGGTCTCTTTTCTTTTCCCGTTTTGAACTTATTATAACCTTCAAACCGGCTGCCAAAAATAAAAAAGCAGACGCCCTGTCTCGGGCATTCGTGACGTCCTCAGACGTTGAAGATGGTCCTAACAATTCTATATTAGATCCCAAGTGTGTGTCTCTGGCCACTTCGTCTACCAAGGTGCTACCATTTGGGAGAACCCTCGTGCCTCCATCTCTAAGGAGGAAAATATTGTCTTGGTTCCATTCTTCACGTTTTTCTGGACATTTGGGTGAACGCAAGACTTTAGAAATCCTTTCTCGAAGCTACTGGTGGCCCTCTATGAGTAAAGATGTCAAAGACTTTGTGGCCGCTTGTGAGCTGTGTTCCCAGTTTAAAATTCCCTACAGAACACCAGCGGGATTATTACAACCACTACCCATTCCTTCCAAACCTTGGACTCATATTAGTATGGACTTTGTCACCGATCTTCCTCCAAGTAAAAAGTGTAATACCATCTGGGTAGTGGTGGATCGATTTTCGAAAATGGCACATTTCGTTCCTTTGACCGGTTTACCCTCTTCATCTACTCTGGCTGATCATTTCATCAAAGAAATTTTCCGAATTCATGGATGTCCTTCTGAGATTGTTTCGGATAGGGGAGTGCAATTCGTTTCCAGATTCTGGCGAGCCCTTTGTAAGACCTTGGGTATTCGGTTATCACTCTCATCTTCCTACCATCCTCAATCAAACGGACAAACCGAGTCAATCAAGATCTTGAAACTTTCATTAGGATGTTCTCCTCAGCCAACCAAGACAACTGGGTAGATTTACTCCCATGGGCTGAATTCGCCCATAACAACATGTATCACGAGTCATCTTCAAGAAGTCCATTCTTTGTGGTTTACGGTCACCATCCGTCTTTCCCGGAATTTCCTGCCCTCCCTCCCACCCAAGTTCCTGCTGTGGAGACTGTTTGTCCGACCTTCAAAGATATCTGGTCTCAGGTCAAAACCTGTTTAAAAAAGACATCTGCCAGATACAAGTCCTTTGCAGATAAAAAGAGGCGGGCTATTCCACCACTAAAGATTGGAGATCGTGTATGTCTTTCTACTAAAAATATTCGCTTGAAGGTTCCATCTATGAGGTTTGCTCCTCGTTTCATTGGTCCATATAGGATCATTCAAGTGATAAATCCAGTCTGTTTCAAACTTCTACTACCCAAGAACCTTCGTATCTCCAACGCCTTCCATGTGTCATTAATCAAGCCTCTTATCATCAACCATTTCATTGTTCTTCCTTCAGCACCTAGGCCAGTTCAAGTTCATCAAGAGGAGGAGTTTGAGATCACTCATATATTAGATGCAAAAATTTTGCGAGGAGTTCTTCGTTTCCTTGTGCACTGGAAGGGCTTTGGCCCAGAGGAGCGTTCCTGGATCCGGGCTGATGATCTCAACGCCCCAGCTCTCCTGAAAAAATTATATTCCCAGAATCCGGGCAAACCCGGCTCCATATGTTCTGTGCCCACCTTTAAAAGGGGGGGTACTGTCACTCACCGGACCGTGAGTGCCTCTGCGCTGGTGCGTGGCTCACTAGCCTTCCTGCCGGCACCTATCCTGAACTGCGGCCGTCCGCCATCCTGATGGTCTGTGCATGCGCAGCTTCCAAGAACTCTTGTGACTGTTGCTTTTAATCCAAATTGGTTGATCAGGCAACTCCCTATTTAAGGCACCTGTGTGCATTACCTCATTGCCTGATCTTGGAGTCTCATTCCCTGTGAGTCTCTGAAGGTGTTCCCTGTGTTCTACTAGTGTCTTCAGTTTCCTGCTGATTCCTGATCTACTCATTGCTGGTTTCCATACCCGCTACTATCTCCTGTGTACTACTAGTGTCTTCAGTTCCTGTGGATTCCCTGTGCTACTCATCGCTGGTTTCCATACCTGCTACAGTCTCCTGTTTCCTGCCTGTGTCCTCAGCTGGACTTTGATTACCGGATCTACTCACCTGTGGTTCCTACACTCGTCTCTGCCGTCCAGCGTCTCTGCAGTTCCTGCATCTCCCTGTGGACAGACTGTTCTACTGAATAGCGGTATGCCTATCTGTTATTGACTTTCTTCGTTTACTCTGCATATCCGCTAGGACAAGTTTCCATGCTCAGCAGCGGTATCCATACCCGCTATAGACTGTTATTGTTATGCTGCATACCTGTTTGGAATTAACTGTACTACTCAGTCGCTATATGCATAACTGATTGACTATCCATTATTGGCCTGCATATCTGTGCTGAGCAAGTCTCTACCAAGCAGCGCCACACATACCATTATATAGACTTTGTTGGATACGCTGCATACCTATTGATCAAGTTCCTCTATAGTCGCCGGCGTGACGTCATCAGCCGGCGCGAGCGGCGATTGGCTCGGGTCAGCGCCAATCTTTTAAACGGCCATGTATCCGCCCGCTGATTGGCCAGCGGGGAAAGATGAGCCCTGATTGGCTCATCCTTCCTCCGCGGACAAGACCTGCAGGAAAGAGGACATACTTACCGCCGCTGGAGCGCTGGACGGGTAAGTCACTTCTTTCTTCGTTTTTCACCCTCTTGCTGGGCACCGCAATCAGAGGACTCTTCAGCCCCTCCAGGGGCACAGCGATGGCGGGGGTCTTCTCCGGGGACATCTCCACACTCACATGCAGATAAAACCAGTAGACATTCTCTGTGAGCAGTAGCATATTCCCCAAACAGTCCCATTTAAATAGAAAAGGGTGTGACCTAGTGTTTGTGGTGTAGTATGGCAATTTGGTGGTATTGTTTTTGGATCTGAGTGTAGCTGGATTGATTAGGGTTAATTGATTAGGGTATGGCCTGTGCAGTTCAAGCACTGCAAATTTGAAATAGAATTTTAGGTGTTCACTAAGAGCCGCTGCCTCCAGGTAATTGATGAGAATTATATACAACATATTCTAAATCTATAAGTAAAGGAGTGCTTTTTCCTAACATTACTGAAAGGTGCAAATCTCCCCTATGGGTAATTAGCTTTTACGTGTCTAGACAGCGAAAGAAAATGTCTGATATGATGCTATGGTTTTAGCTCAGATTTGAATCAGCTGCAGAAAGGGAGAATATTAGATGCAGTGAGCAAGATTATGGGCAGGAACTCCTTGTTATACTTAAAAGGACATAAAATTGCTTAGTTTATCACTAAACTCCAAAGTTGAACCATTCAGATGAAGCCTGAAAATAAAATACATAGTTCAGAAACCTGGGAGAGTTATATTAACATATTAAAAAAAGGAGTAGAGGAAAAGCGTTGGTTCATCTGTAACAATTTAATAAGTATAAACAGTTTATAGCCTAAAAGGCATGAGCATAAAAATACCAGAACTGACTAGCGTACATATAATAATAGGTAATCCAATAAACTTGAGAGTAACACCACCAATAAATCGGCACAGTATAATTGCATAACCTGGTGCACCAGTAAATATATAAGAGTAACCTGTATTACTTGTATTGCTTGATACAAGTGTGTACCATACAAATTGAGACACCCTGTGGTCCGGACCAATCTAACTGCATCAATCAAACAGGTGGGTATAAAATACAGCCGAACTCCTATACACAGTTGTGTGCACTCGGGCTGTATAAAAGCATTAAGCGTAACAGACGTAGTATGATCTATAGTCTCTCGTAGATAAGAAACACACCGAAATAGCCAAGCATAAGCGTTGATCCGTTTGAAACGCTAATAAGCATGTAATAAGCCAGCTAAAATATGAGAGTTGGTTCCTTAAACGTGGAGTGGTCAACTTGTCCGGTAACAGTTGTCAGTGTGCCGGTATATTGCAACAGGTCAGTTAATTATCACCAGCTTAGGCACACAGCCATTCATGAAAACAAATTCCCATTCCTGGATAAAAAACCTGTAGGAGTTGAATCAATAAAGATTACTTGTCCGGCAATCAGATGTAGTCACCACGTCACTCCCATGTCTTTATGACATCTTCTAACATGTTCTGATGGGGTTTGATGCAGGTCAATCAAGTGAGACTGCAGTTTGTTGAGCTGCTGTGCCATCACAGGCTCTGCCACTGTGTATCAATCTACCAATCCACACACTGCATTTCTACAGGGAAATCCTATAAACCTTTCAACTACTGTTCGCCTGTTCAGTTAAATAAGCACCTTTCACAACCTCAGCATTGCAACTTGTGCAAAGATGTTGAAGAGGGCATGCTGGATATACTTTGTTAAGTATAAACACTTTTACTTCAGTTGCATTATTCAGCTCATTTATGAACAACCTTTGATAAATATTAACCTCAATTAGTGGTTTTACTTTCTCTTTAATGTATAGCACTCACAAATTTTAAGCCTAATTAACTGTGTAATCAGGCTCTGACAAACTACAGAACTGAGCTTCAGCATTTAAAAACACCCATCAGCTAAATCTGCAACAAAAGAAACTAATACCACAGAGCTCAAACCCCGGCAAGTTAACTTTCTCCTAATACTTGTACTCCCAAATACCTATTTCAATATAAATGTCATATCATTAAAAATAATGCAGCAATAAAGTTTGTAAAATGTTGTCAGTTTAATATAACATATTGTAAACTGTGCTATTTTAAGATTTACAGCATTTTTTGAGTAAAAAAATAAATGTATGTATTCATGACATCATTACTGTGACATTTATAATGCATTTCATTTTTAGATATTTACTTGAAGGAAGGTTGTCCACACAGCTTGTCCTGGAGGTAAGATAGAAGTCCCTCATCACCCATTATTGATCAAAGTTGTGTGACCTCTGAATACGAACACAAAAAGTAAGTGGACTTAAGATCATGAGAACAGAGAGATACCCAGAAGCTATATGAGCCACCGCTGGTGTTCCTTCTTTAACATCCGTTTCATAGCAGCAAAAAGGTTGTGTATTGAAAGGCTATGTCTTCCAGGTATTTGGTATGGACAAACAGCGGAATTAACATCTAGAGACTGATTCTACACGTGTTTCCTTTCTCTAATTATTACATTAATATACAGCCTTAACATCTAACTGTCAATAGCACCATTTTAAGAAATAAGCCAGATTGTAGGATACTTTTTAAGCAGTGGTCATTAATAAGTTAAAATGTAATCAAATCAATAAAAATAAATATTAGCAAAAGTACTCTTTATATGTTCCATACCTGACCAGTCAAGTCACGCAGTCCCACCTTCTAAAGCTTACAGAACTTTGTCCTATTTAACTACTAAAGGACTAAAGCACCCCTTATATAGGGCAGATAGTAAGATAGGGAGAATGAGAGTATGTGTATATGTGTTCTTTTTTGATTTATTGATACATTTCAACACTATGGATCCAAGATTACAGCAGTTTAGGCCAAATGATAAAGGTTAAGAATGTTCATGAAGCTTGTATTTGTGATAATATAATATCAGTATATGGCCTTAGAAAGAGAGAGAGAGAGGGAGGGAGAGAGAGAGGAAGAGAGAGAGAAAGAGAGAGGGAGCGAGAAATCACAAAGAGAGAGGTCACAAGAGATCACAAGAGATCACAGAGAGAGATTACACAGAGGTGAAGCACAAAGAGAAAATGGCAGAGAGCTTCAGCTATGGTGGACAGATGGGAGGGGATGACAGTATTTACCAGGGGACCCTCTGAGAGTATGTCCATATGCCCCCTGCCCTGCTCTGCATACTCCACTTTGGAGAACTGATTTCCTCAGCGGGTGGCGCTTGACATGAAGGCTCCTTGCCTCGCCTCCAATTTGGCCTTGTGTTGGGGACTCGTGGATCACAGCAGGGTAGGTGGAGCTCTGCTGGCATCCTTGCAGCAAGTTCCCTTTCTAAAAGAAGGAAGAGAAAGAGTAGGGTAGCCAAAGCCGTAACTTAAAGTTTTAGCTGCAAGAAGAAAAACTGCCACCCGCCTAGCCCTCAATTTTAACCAAATTAACCTAAAATATTCATAAACTGATTCCACTTTTAGCGTTGTGTCCTTGGTAGTTGGCCATCTTGCACAGCCCTAGTTACAGCCCTGGGAATAGCATTGCATAACCTAGAGCATGTCCACCTATCTGAAGTATTGAACATATCTTCTGACAACCACTTAAACAGTCTGAGGGAACTTCAGAGGATGCAACAATTTTAAGGATTGCTCATTTTGGGGCTTATTTAGAGTGTGGAGTAAATCCAATTACTGGTAGCAACATTTTTACCTGGAAAAAATATTTTGTGCTGCAGCATAGATTTGTAACATGCACAAACTGTTTTAGATTTGCAATGGGGGTGTGGTCAGTAAAAACAATTTAATAAATATCTACAAGTCAGATGATATATTTCTCAAACAAACAAAAGATGTGCAACTGAATATGTTTTAAGAGGGTTAAATTGGTAATCTATGTTATCTATAAAATACTGTCATTTTTCTTAACAGAAGCTCAGTTGAGATTTTTGTCATAAAGGGCAATATTATTAATATAAAAATCTCCCTTGAAGGTGCGCACTTAGGGGGGGTAACACCACCCCTCCACCGTCCAGGTCTTATTGACAAGCTGGCCCCTCCCTTGGGACCAGCCACTTTACTGCTGCGGATCTACAGATTCATTCTGCCACTCCCTTCTACACTATACGTCCTATCCTGCTCTTTTGTGGGGTGGACAGCATGGAATAGTGCAGTCTCACGTACGCAGGAAATAAGAGAGGCAGACAGAAGAGTCTGCCTTTGAAATCTACAGAGCTGGATGGTAGAATCGAAATGTGGGGGGAGGGCTCTTACTGTAAAATGGTGGAGGCTGTGTATTAGTTTAATGGTGAGGGTGGTTGATAATGATTTAATAGTGGGTGGATAATATTAATTTATTAGTGGGGGCAATTTATTTGATGATGGGGACTATTTAATTTAATAGTGGTGTCATAGTAATGACTATTAAGGTGGTGTCATGGCATTATTTAATTAATGCTAGGGTGGTTTGCAGACTTTTAATTTAATGAGGGATTGAGTTTAGGGAGAAAGAGGACTATTTATTTAATATTGGGGCAATTTGGGGGAAATAAGTTTAATTAATTCTGAATGCTTTTTAATTTTGGGGCTAATTGGAGGGAAATATATATATTTATTATATGTGAATACTATTAATTTAATGTTGGGGCTGGTTAGGGGGAGGGAGACCTAAATGGTTCACTTACTGCTACACTTTCCATATTTTATGTACGTATCCTTTTTTTACAAACAGGGCCCCAACATTCCAGGATGTAAAGAACTAGAAACTGAGCAGAATCCGTAGGTAGCGAAAGATGCAAGAACAGATAGGAGAGAGCAGCACAGTCTGCCAACTGTCCTGATCCTGGTTTTGCGTGACTTTCAGAATGAGAACAGCTATCTACTATTGCCCGTGTATATGAAAGGAGTGGGAAGAGTTGGAGAGTGGCCATGCACTGTCTCAAATGATAGCCATGACCCTGACAGCGTGGCATGGAAACCCCACTATAGAAATCCTGCGATTGCCCCTGCTTTGTTACCCAGGAAGATACAAAGTGAAATTATTGAAGGTGTCTACAATGCTCACTTAAGTAAAATAAATGTGGAATTTCTAACAGAAGACATAATACAATTTCATGACCCTCACAGACCTTTAAAACAGAGTTGTGCAGGTGTGGAGGTATGCCCATCAAGAGAGTGAAGCTGGAAGTACAGAAAAAAGAAGACAACTTACCATTCCTGCATTCTAGCGCTGGTAAGTGTCCATCTTCCTTTGCAGGTTCCGGCAGCAGAGGGCAAGTGAGCCAATCATTGCTCACTTTCCCCTGTTGCCCAATCAGCAGCCAGATAGGTGAGCCAATCCTGGCTCACCTCCAGCTGTCTAAATTATTGGCGCCGCAGTGAGCCATTTCCACAGTATCACGTCGACGCCACGTCACGTCATGTCAGCATGCCTGCGGCTATATAAGCCGCTGGGTGTTGCCATTTTCTTTCAGAAGTACCAGAGACAGGATGGACATCGCAGGATGTCCGGAGACTAAGGGCTAGAAGCTACCCTGCCATGTGAAGATTACGGGGAAGACGCCTCGCAAGCCTGAAGACGCCGTGATCAAGAAAAAGAAGGAGAAATCAACGGCAGGGAGCCATTGTAATGGCTAAGAGTGCCCCCACCAAAAAGACAGCGGAAAAGCCAACGGTGAAGAGGAGAAGCGGCGTCATTGGCTGGAGAGTCTGGAAGACCCGAAGATGCCGAGCGGGTAAGTACATTAGTTCTGTAGGTCAGGCCCATTGGCAAGGTAGGGGGACACAAGGTCCTCGTCCAGTAAGGGTATTTGGGCACTAGCCCATAGGTATGATCATTGTGCACCAGGCCCCTTATAGATAGTGGAGGGGCACCAGGCCCCCATATAGTTTGTGATGGGGCACCAGGCCCCATATAGTTAGGGAAGGGGCACTAGGCGCCTGTAGTTAGTTGGAGCACAAGGCCCCTAGGATGGATTGGAGGAGCAAGACCCATAGGTAGCCTGGACACAAGGCCCATTAGTTAGGACACAAGATCCTTTAGGTAGAGTTGGGCGCAGGGTCAATTAGGTACTAATTGGGGCACAAAGCCCCTAGGTAGTGAGGGGGCATAAAGACGTTAATAAATAGGGCTCAAGGCCCATAGTTAGTTGCAGGGCACAAGGCCCTTAGAGTTAGAGTGGACACAAGAGTTCTTGAGTTTAGGCAGGGTGCAAGGCCCTGGAGCGCTAGGAGGGTGTAAGGCCCTGACAGATTAGAAGAGTGTTAGGCTGTAGTTAGGAAGCAGACACATCCTGATAGTGCAGGCGAGCACTCGGTCCTTGCAGAAGTGGGACATTGGGTCCCTATTGAGTAGTGTAGTTGTAGGTTGAAAGTGGCATGCAAGGCTCCTCTATCCAGTCCAGAAGGGCACCTTAAGACCTGAGCACCAAAAAAAGGTGCTCTTAACAGCCGTGGTTCAGGCGGCAGGTGGAGGCCTGTTGAGCGACTGTGTCTCAGCGGATACCGGTGGCACAGGATGGGTGAGCAGCAGCAGGATCGGTCTGCTCCCGAAGTAAAATTAGTGACCATTGGTGAGGTGGTCACTGGCAGGTACCATAACAAACTGTTCCTTGTTTTGTATGCCACCTGTCTCTTTTTTGTGTCCTTGCCCTGTAGGAACCAAAGGTCAGGCTCCAGCAACGGCCGACGCACTAGGGTGATCAGCTATGAAATTTGATTCCCAGATTGATATGCAGAAGAGCCCGGTGTGTCTCACAGTGGTGCCACAGGATCGGGTGAGTACCTGAGGTGTCGGGAAGGGGATTGTGGTTTGTGTGACTTTGTCTCCCCTAGGACTTGTTACATAGCTCTATAGTGGTGTTTAGTATCAGACACCCCAGGATTCCCATTCACTTAGACCAGAGGTGGGCAAACCAGTCCTCAAGGGCTACCAACAGTTCATGTTTTTAGGATTTCTGTCTGTAGAAACAGCTGGGATAATTACTGACCCAGCCAAATAGATTAACTCAGCAGAGCATGATTAAAGAAATCCTAAAAACATGAACTGTTGATAGTCCTTGAGGACTGGTTTGCCCACCTCTGACTATACAAGATTTTCTTCTTAATCATATGTAACCCATCATTGCAAATAAAGGTAAAGTATAACATTTAATGATATGAGGGGGGCAGGGACAGGGATAACAGTGCAGTACTTTAGTAGTCAGGGCAGTAGTGCCATTTTCACTGCTGTTATTTCTCCCTAACAAGATAAAGTCATATGAAGCCACTTGTGAAGAAATGTTTGTCAGTTTGCAAATAATTATCATCAACTAGTTGATATTATTGAGCTAATACTAAATAGTATAAATGTATGCTCCATTTAAAAGAGTTTTCAGTTTGTGTTCTAGTAATTAGATCTGGTGGAGATATGTTGGATTTTATTTGAAAGCCTGTAATTGTGTACAGTCTCATCAAGTTAGGTACATTAAATGTAGTAGCTAGCAGTAGGTTTATAGTATAGTTATACTTTCATCAATTTCATGTTTTTGTTTCCTTTTCATAGCCAGTATCTCAGCACAGTCAAGTGAGAAAAAGAACACCCTTGACATCCCTGCATCTTCTTTTTCATGTTAAATGGATTTGATGCCTTTTTCCCCAGTTTTAGATAAGAATAAATAGGAAAGTTTAATTCATTAAGGACATTGTCCCCATGAAACCCAACACTAAGGTGTTTACCACAGAAAATACTTTTACTAATACTGGTACTATAAAAAAAACAACAACAAAAGTTTGTAAACTGAGGGATAATTAAAACACAGGCACCTCACAGTGGTGTGCTATAGGCAATGCATTAAAAAAGTCATTATGGATAGATATATATATATATATATATATATATATATATATATATATATATATATATATATAAAGTTTCCCTGCAGGCCTTTCAAATTAGATCACCCTTTATGCTAATGCAAAGTCTCCTCTTCTCAGAACAGAGATTACAATTATTTCACTGCTGTGCCGACTAAATATTCATGTACTAGAACTTCTACAATTAAGAGAGTCAGGAGAGTCAACTGTTAGTTAGCCTATTATTTTTCTATTAGATTGGATTATTTACAGATTAAATTATTTGTCTGGAGGTATTTCTTATGGACCTGATGGTTGCATTTAAAGTTTGGTTTTAGCAACTAGACTAATAATTATATTAACAAATATATTAATACTTATATTTCTAAAAATAGCAGGCATTAACCACTTCTTAACATCCCTTTGACCCCAAAAAACCTCCACCGATCCATATGTTGTGTCAGCATATAGCCATACCCTATGACAGAGGTGGCCAAACAGTAGATGGCAACCAATTAGCTGGTGTATCACAGCATTAGTTTCCAAGCCACGCCCCTCCCCCTATTTAAAGTGAAACTTATTTGTAAAACTGCTTAGTTGAGATGAAAATGTGTAACACAAGTGAAGTCATGCACTTCTCCCATGGACTCTGTCCATTTGTACCAGACGTGTTGAGTCGGTGGTCTGCCTGCCGAGTCACTTTTTATCCTACTGCTTTGGTGAGCTAATCACTCTCACAAACCGGCAGAATTTGCTCCCTCACCTCCAGAGTGTTCGGTGGAGATGCCTATTTTGTGTCCCAGCCGCTTACTGCCAGAGATTTATGGCCGACCTTCTCTCCCCCACCATACTTGTCCTGACTGGAGACCCTGAGCACCCATACTGGAGCAGCACACGGGTTTTTGATACCTCCATTTAACATCTTGCTCATGAACAGAACAACTGGAGAAGTGGATTTGGTGCTGCATGTTGCCATAGGAACGATCAAAGGAATTACTTCCTGGAGCTTTATACTCCCCATACGCTCTGAGCAACCAGCCATTACGGGCTATGCAGTTTCCGCATCATGCATTGTAAGTCCCTTCAGGGGAACATCTCATAACAATACAAAGGCCCCACTTCATCTGATAAACCCGTCTAGACCCCCTGATCACTGGCATTACAGGGCTATAGCCCACACCTCCCACCAAGTGCCAAATTTGCTATACACCATGTATTATTGCTGCTACGGAGTTGCCCAGTAATTACCAAGGTGATCTGCTCTCTTGAGCCTTTCATACAGCTCTTCAGGCAGCAAATCAGCGCTCACTTTGGAGCCCCCAATGAGTCGCCACTCATTGGTACCTGCGACTGGGGACCCAGGCTGTCACTGTTGAAATGTACTACACTGCTCATGCAGAAAGATAAGCATTTAACCTGTGCCATCCCCTGACTTGTGCCCCTACACACCTGTGCCCTCCCCAGACTTCAACTTCCACACCCCTGGGCCCTTCCCTGACTTGCACACCCATGTGCCTGTGCCCTCCTCTGACTTGTAAGAATTTGTTTTAAAAAAAATTCACTTAAAACACACATATTTTTCTTTAAATGTTTGCTTTGGACCCTCACTGCCATGTGTATTAATGAAGCTGGCCAGAAAGAGCGTGTTTCACTGCGGACACAACTGTATGAAAGGCCTATATGCTTAATATCACACTAAAGAAGACTGCAAGATTAAGTGTAACATGGGCTGTTTAAAGGAATGATTTAATACATTTTGTATATTATTTACTGGCATTGGTTTGCACTACTACTTCCGAGGCCTGTTTTTTTTTTTGCATTCTTAATTTATTTCTTATAAAATATCAAAGAAGAAAAATACAGGAACAAGTATTTCCACAAAATCATAAATACATTTATCTTTGGATTAATAACTGGGCCAAAGGTGTAACAGAAGAATATAGAGTATTTATTTTCTATTAAAAAAGCAAAAGAGAATAGTGGAAAAGGGAGGGGGAAGGTAAGGTGTAGGTCATAGAGGTAGATACATAATGCTACAAGAATATATTCCTATACAGAGAGGGTTGTTAGAGAGCCATAATTTACAATACAAAAACAGGGATTAAGGAGGTAACTCTCTATTGCGGAAGCAGTATGAGGGTTTGGTGAGAGGTGGGCTCTAGGTGAGAGCAGTAGACATCTGTTTCTTTAAATATTAGCCAAATTGGCCATGTAGCTGTGTATTCAGTAAACTTATCTTAGGCTGAAGAGATCAGGTCCTTCATGTCTATATAGAAATCTAATCTGCTGAACCACTCAGATAAAGAAAAAGTTCTTCTAAGATTTCTAGTAAACCAGTATCACAGCTTTTTACGTCCAGGGAAGCTATAGGCATACGTTCCCACCAAATATGTAATGGGGTACCAATTGCAGAGTGGCATCTGCAAAATGTGGATGGGACACTTGGGAACATTTTGTTATCTTATGTTTTGTTAGCATATCTTTGCCATTATAAAAAGATTTAGCCAATACAGAGTGATCTACTATATAAATGCCTAGTGGCGTGTGTGAAAAAAAAAAAACAAACTGCAGCGCCACCTGCTGGGCAGAGTTATACACTGACCTATATATTTCTTGAAGGAGAAGTGACAGTGGGAGTGGTTGGTGATTGCCGGGGGTGACAGTGGGGAGTTTTTAACACCTTAGGTAGCTTGATGAAGGATGTGGCGATGAAGATGAAGGATGAGGTGATGGAGAAAAATGATGAGGTGGTGACATGTGGACAAAACCACGTTAAAAAAGGGCGCTTGCGTCGGGAAGTAACGCTCTTCCCCTGAGGAGGGCTAGGCTCAAATGCATGACAAGAACCTTTTTAACACCTTAAGTAGCTTGATTTGACTAGAATGCATGAGTATCATGCATGGGTTAACTTGTACCTAAATATGTGCCAAACCCGAGTATACTTAGGCAGTGATGTATAGGTGCTATCTAATATAATTTGGTAGAGTTGTGATATGGGGAGTTAACTTCCTGTGAAGGACATGTTCCTGACCCTGCTCCTGTAAAAAATGCTTAATTTGCCAACACGTACACTGCTTTTTGACAGGAAGTGAAAGATTCCTGTAGAGTGGGAAAGTGGGGTTTCTCATGGAAGTCCACCAGCTGACCAACCCTCAGTGAGCATCATTATGACAGATATTAAGTACCAGAGAGTGCAACCTGGGTGGATACTTTGTGTTATCTGCGATGGAAGTTAGAGGAGAAACAATGGATGTGATCAATGTGTGTTCTAAGCAGTTTCCATGTCTTCATAGTTGGTTTGATTGTTGGGTGGGATATGAAAGTGATGTCTTGTGACCAGGGGAAAATATTTAGCGGTGTGGTGATAAAGCAATTTTCTACAGTTCACCTACTGCTTGAAATAAATGTTTCTGGTCCACTACACAACTCTATTTAGCATGATCGCATAATAGTAGCCCAGACACCAACAGAATGGGCCCATCTTTGAGCCAGGACCTGGTTGGTATGCAAGGATGGCTATATGATATGTAAACTGTATCAAATACTGTCTGGACAGATGTCTTTGCTCTAATTATATTTTCCACTAAACAAATCTTTATATTGTTGAGCAGGAATACATATGAACTTAATTCAGTATTGAGTTAGACTGAAAAATGTTTTTAGCTCATATTGCATATTTATGAATTAAACTATTTATGTCTTTTTCATATATTTTTATTGGATCATGATTATCTTATCTTTATAATTAATAAAATCTAATTTAAAATGTAACAAGGAGATCACTGAATGTAGTATGGACATATTATTATATTTTTAATCAAATAACTTTGCACCAAAGTGCTCCTTCTACTATGTGCAAGATACAGTATGTCAACACTGTTGCTCCAGCATTGTACATAAACTGACCAAATGTCTGATGTTAGATCTATAGATGGTAGATCGCAAAATATTTATGTTTTTTTTTGAGTAGATCACTGAGTCTGGCCACTCCTGCCCTATAAGAGTACCCTATTTTGCCATATTTATGTGAAGGGTGAGTAAACAGTCTGCTAATAAGCATCTTATGCTTGTAGTACTGATGAGACATTTTTAGATGTGGTCCATGCACTGTTGAAGGCCAAAACTGGGAAATAGAACTATAGGGTAAATAGTTCTATTTCCACATATGCAAGAAGAACATGTGAACTGCTATTGGTAATGCTTGAAAATAATGCAATAGTTTGGTGAAATCAATTTATAAGAATTCCATACCAAATCCATTTATGCAAAACTCCCTTAACTATGTGGTGCAGATCTGGGTTATTTTGCAAATATAACCATAATAGTTGTATGCAAGTATGAACCCAAAATAATTTATTTTTTTGTCTAGCCATGCAAATGTAGTTGATGTTCTGGTCTGGATCAGGCACAAGATTGTTTATTTTTATTAAATTTCTTCTGTTAGATTGGGTACAGTTTTTCGCAATCGAAAAACCCGACACCCACTTGACCTACAAATAAATAACGAAAGTGTTAAAAACCGCTGTAAAGATTAGTAGACTTACCTTTAAACCGACTGTGCAGATCACCGTTGGAGCAGTATGCTGACCGCAAGTGATTTCGACTGAAGAGGTGTCCAGCACTACAGTTTATTGTCATCGCGACTTCTATTAATGTGAATTTAAAGCGGCAATGTCGGGTAAAATGTTTAATCACTTAACCTGCAGGGGCCCGACATTGCTGCTTTAAATTCAGATTAATAGAAGTCGCGATGACAGTAAACTGTAGTGCCGGAAAGGTCTTCAGTGGAAATCACTTGAGGTCAGCATACTGTTCCATTGTGATCTGCACAGTCGGTTTAAAGGTAAGTCTATTAATACTTACATCGGTTTTTAACACTTTCGTTTTTTATTTGTAGGTCAAGTGGGTGTCGTAACTGTGGTAATCTTACCACCGCTTCTTAAAAGGGATGAAGTAGAATAAGCAGTTGCTTAAACCATGAAGACTTAAGGCTAGATTTACTAAGCTGCGGGTTTGAAAAAGTGGGGATGTTGCCTATAGCAACCAATCAGATTCTAGCTTTCATTTATTTAGTACTTTCTACAAAATGACAGCTAGAATCTGATTGGTTGCTATAGGCAACATCCCCACTTTTTCAAACCCGCAGCTTAGTAAATCTAGCCCCTATTGTTAGTTCAGTGACTAACAGTAGCGTGTTATCCACGTATACGGAAATCATACTATCACTGTACCATATAGCTGCATTTCATGGCAGTTATACAGGTTTGATAACCTATTACATTCAATCAAAGTCCGGATTAATAGTTGAGTTTTTGTGATATCGCTTAGAACCATATATTTAAAAAAAAAAACCATCTGCCTACGACTATTAAATTGACATGGACACAATGGGTCTGATTCATTAAGGAAGGTAAACACATGTTCTAGCATGCATACACATCCGTCATCACTATCAATCAGCACTTACACCTGCCCTGTAGCTGGTTCAACTGATATGACAGAATACCTGTACCTTTGAGATGCCCAAAGCTGGTGTTGATCGAGCTGGGAACGCCCTTACTGTACAGTGACTACATGCATTCACCCATTCCTCTCCCTGTTTGTCACTTGTTTTAAGTGTCCTTTGCGCTCGAAGATGAAGATGTACTGAATGTTCTTGCGTTTACCGGCGTATGGTTCGGTTCTGGGCACGAAAAAAGTGGCATGTATCGCCAATTACGTTCCTTAATTAATCAAGCCCCTAGGCAGTATTCAACAAAAGATGTAGCTACAGATCCACTTGTAGTTGAATATTGCCCGAATTACGTGCCTTTTAAAAAAACACAATTTAAGTTTGTTTTGTATGTCTTAGTGCCCTGTGATCCGTTTAATGATGCTAAACGGGCCATAGGGCACTAAACCATTCACATAGCTTATGTGAATGGTTTTTGGATAATATATTAGATAATAAACTAACTTAATTGCCATTTCTATTACTATTGTTTTGTTATTCCATAAGATGCTTGATTTTTATACCTCACTCAATAGTTTGGTGAAGTCACTGTACAAAACATCATAATATCAAATCAATAAAGCCCCACATTTATCTCAGCTTCCATTCCTTTCTGACATGTGCATACCATTGTCTCTGTCATTGTACCTTCTCTAGTAATATAATGTACGTTCTGCATGGTTTCAATTGTCTTCGGTATATACAATAGTTTTGTCTTTAAAGTGCAATATTGTTCCTTAACCTCTAAAAAATAAATCACTAGGAGCTTTAATAATTTTCTATACTGCAGTTTATAATTCTATACTTTTACAGGCATACTCCTCTGGAATATAGTGTACAAGTATTTGCACCATAATGTAATGTAACAGAACAAGAAAGTAACACATAGCAGAAATGCATATTCTTCTACATTCCCTACATCTATCTAACCATAAATGGATTTTATATTTAAAGACTTGCATAGAATATCTGCAACTGTATAATGAAATTGGTCCCATAAAAGGAAATTATCTTCTTAATGTAAAATGAAAGTGACAGTGCTACTCTATTGCTGGGGTCTTATTAGGGAAACATCTTCTGACATCTGTTTATCCCCTGCAGCCAACCTTGTATTCAGAATACAGTAATTGATTCTTAGCATCCACAAGGAATAGAGCTGGCTCAGTTTTCTACACTGCTCTACACAGGTATCTCTGCAGCTAATTTTGAATGTACATCTACATCGTTATCTGCTGGTGAACTGTGACCCCATACACTTTGGAGGCACAGATGAAAGTACATCCTCAACTCTCCAGTGCTCGGGGTGTAGGGATTCTGCAGCGTGGTAATACTCATAGGACATCCAATCAGAATCACCCCCTTTGAAGCCCTTCTCAGCTGGGAAACTATGAATGATTCATAGTGTAGCTCTTTCTGCGGATACTAAAGGCAGAGAGCAAAGCCAATGTATAGTACTCAATGCTGTATCCACAATAAGAATCTGTGTTTAGCAAATTGTGCTACAATTTTTTGCTTGGTTGTTAGTTGTGTATATATTTGATGGTTGCTGTGCTTCATGCTGTACAACAACTTGCTTTTACCTGAATATTTACAATACCACTTTATTTTGGGCATTTGCAATAAATTATCAGAATAGAATACATTTTCTTAAAAGTTAAACATTAAAAACTGTTTAAATGTAATTATCTAATTTTTGGCTTAGATAAAAAGATTACATTGGAAACACATTTCTCTGTCTTTTTCATGTGTGACTGAGGCATCCTGACAATTTATTTAGCAGCCATAGATAACTATATGAACCATGTTGGACCCACTCAAGCTTTAGTACTTAGCCACCTTTCAGAAAGTACTCACTCTGGGCCTGATTCATTAGTATTCTTATCTGCTGTTTTTTTGCTTATTTTAAGCAAATCCACTCAGTGCATGCCCAGAAAACTTAGATAAGAAGCAAAATCCACTGCTTAAGTGAAGAATTTCTTAAGTCAAGATGAAAATCCTTCTTAACTGCACTCTTATCTCCCCGTTTCTTCTTAAAATAAGCATCTTAACTTTTGCACACGATAATATCACTAATGAATCAGGCCCTCTATGTGTACCACAGCGCCACATATATGGGTTTATTTACTAAACTGCCAGTTTGGAAAAGTGAATATGTTGCCTATAGCAACCAATCAGATTATAGATATCATTTTGTAGAATGTAATAAATAAATGACAGCTAGAATCTGATTGGTTGCTATGGGCAACATCTCCACTTTTTCAAACCTACAGTTTAGTAAATATACCCCATACTCTCAATTTTCTTGCAGTCACAAATGTACTAGCTTAACACATATCTTTCCCGAAAAGATGCTCAAAGGAGCTCTTGCAGTTTGGAGACCCAAGGATTTTTCTCTTGTATAACCAGAACTATTCTTATTTCTACATT
Organism: Mixophyes fleayi; assembly: GCF_038048845.1. Taxonomy (NCBI): domain Eukaryota; kingdom Metazoa; phylum Chordata; class Amphibia; order Anura; family Limnodynastidae; genus Mixophyes; species Mixophyes fleayi. Next base: position 115,090,322 of record NC_134403.1, on the reverse strand, counting down.
TATTTAAGTACATTTTTATTAGAACACATAGGGCTTTCTTTTGGTAGTATATTGTAATAAATATATTTTTATTATATGGGTATTATTTGGGGGACAACTGAGGGAAAAATGGCACAATGCACATTTTCCGGATGTTTCCCAAAGTTGTTTACAGTTTACATACAGTTAGCGCAGAAGTATTACAAACGTTTAGCCAACTGGGTGCAAAGATTAGGGTGGGAGTAAAGGGTATCAAGCCTATGAATATACTGACATAGACTCCCATGTAAAATGCAGTGGTATCATGCAAAACTGGTGATAGCTTATATTAAATGGCACTGTGAAGAAAGCTGTGAACCAGACAAGAAGGATCATTTACATCTATTTGTTACATTGTCAAAAACGAAACATTTTACATTTTTATTTTCATTTCTTTTTTCTTATGTTTTTTTCATTTCTATTTCCATTTTTTCCGTTGAGAGGAGTCCAGGGGGTAAATGTATCAAGCTGAGAGTTTTCCGGCGGGTTTGAAAAACCAATCAGATTCTAGCTATCATTTATTTAGTACATTTTACAAAATGATAGCTAGAATCTGATTGGTTGCCATAGGCAACATCTCCACTTTTCAAACCCGCCGGAGAACTCTCAGCTTGATACATTTACCCCCAGATCTGCATTGCATCATCATATGGATATATAATTTGTAAGACTGATCGAACGCAAGAAAATTTATTCATTTTTCACAGTCTTACAGGGAAAGACCTGTATTGGGTTTCAACTAGATTAGGTCAAATATACATTGGCATTTGTTTGCATTTTTGACACTAATACAGGTGGAAAGATCATGGTTCCAGGCCTGTGCTGGAAGGATAAATGGAAGGATGCAGGGTGCATACCCAGCGGCTATACCAAGAGAGCAATAGGGGTGGTACTTCCTACTGCTCTGTAACTCTAGTGACTCAATCATATCAGGCTGAGCACCAGGAGTCAGAGGAGCCTGTGCTGCACCCTGATTGGAGGAGCTAACACATGCACTTCTGACCCCTGGTGCTCAGGTTCATATGTTAGACATATAACTAGAGATATAGGTCGAAGAAGCATGGTATGGCACATTCTCCGTAGACTGGATCTCTGGACTCCCACAGTCCGTATGCATGCCAACAGAAACCCACCACAACACCTGCATCAAGCAACTTCTGGGTAAGTTGCTACTTTCATTCGTATTGTGCACATTTATTGTGAGCAGTCACCATAATTATTTCTTTTTTAACTCCTCTTGTTCCCATATGAACCTCCAACCACAAGTTCAACCAGCTTATACTCTACTAAAAGAGAGCAAAGACTGTCCCACACTAAAATCTGCCTGCAATATGAACTGGAATTGATCAGATCTATACAGTGTTAATTATATTTATTATTTGTAGAAATAAAAGCCAGATGTTGTATCTTTACATTTATAGGATGCTTCACTTTAAATTAATTGTGACTTATTTTGTACATTTTTGTTTCTTACCATCACAATTGTGATAGAACAGAGGTGCTTATATTACAGATATTTTCTATCATTATCAACAGAACTTGACAAATTTCCTACTATGCCACTAAAAATCTATATTACCATTCACAGAAGCAAGTAATCTGTAATCAACACTTTTCCTAAAATGTGACTCAAACCAAATCAATTATATATACTTACCCATAATTTATACCACACAACTAAGTTCTGATATACAAGAGACAGAGCCAATGCCATTACCTATTCTGCACCATAGGTGTATTTCTCTTTTTATCTAAAGAGTTACCTACAAACATTTATACTATGCCATGGGCTACTCTGCACCACCAGATGTAACATTCTAATATCCACACACCCAATACCGCCTTTAGCCCTACCCATTTGTGCCATAGGCAATTTCCAGACCAAAGGTTGGAATCTGTCAAAATTGTATCCATGACTATAATATCAGACTGTGATTTGTAGCACAGCCACACATAATATGGTGGTTGTAGGGGTGGTTTTCAACCCCCCTTGATATAACACTTTTTCATTTTTTAAATTTTGTATATGAATATTGTTTAGTTTATATATGATAAGAAGCTAACCATTGTTTAAGTTATGAATAAATCATTGCATTGTATTTGTCTTGTTCAGAAGTGATGCAGTAGGGGGTTGTCAATATGGATATCAGGGGTGGCACAGAAAAGTGGTCTATGCAGGCATAACATGTGAATGTGATCTTGTGTAATATGCTTATAGGACTGGTTAACCTGGGGTAGACACTCCTTCCAGGCCTCTGGGAACTAGCTATGGTACTATATTTCAGTGGTTTTCAATAGTAGCAGTGGGTGACTCAACCCTTTGACTACACAGGCAGGATAAGGTGCAGACAGACCCCACAACATGTGATATGGAGGGCCAATCATAGCAGCTGCATGTAAACTGAGATACAAACAGCTTTCTCTCCACTGTAGATCATGAAAACTAAAGATACTGGTTAGAGTCCTGGATCCTTGTTCTTTAGTCACAGAATATGTCATAACTATCAGTTTGATGGGAGTCACAGACATCACTTCTTACTCCATTAAATTGACTAGATAAGACAGTGGAAATTCTTCTCTTATACACTTTTCTTAATTTCACCTCCATGTTTTCCTTTTTTGCATGCACTGCTCTTGAATGGTCCGTATGGACCTCAAAAGGCCATACTGCGTGATCCCCTATTAAAATCAGGGACTAGGACTATTGGTTCAATAAAGAAGGAATGGGAGAGCTTGCCTAAAAGCTTGTTCAGCCTAAAATTGACCACTACTATGGTATTGGAACTACTCGACTAAGATTAATAATAAAAATTACTTTCTAAATGTTTTTCCAAATTCCTTGAACATTGATGCAAATTGGTGAGTGGCATTATGGGTTAAAGATGGCTACACATTGAATATGCTTTCCCTTTATATAACCCACAAGTTCCTTGTAGGTATTACTTTGGGTTTACCAGTTGTGTATCCCTGTAGCTAATGATTCTGTCATTTGAGTTTTGTTGCACTTTTTGGAGATAATTGGTTAAACATTAAAGATGGATAAATATTTGTGTATATGGATTGTATACTATAAATGTTAATGTACTCACTTGTATTTAACAACTGGGAAATGCTAAACAACTCCTGCTTGAGTTATGAAAAACAGATTCACATCACAAAGCAAATCACTGCATCTAATATCCAGCCCGAGTGGTAATTTAATACTGAAATTTATATCAGATGTATAATATGTCCATTTGGGTACAAATGGCATATTTGTCTGTCAATGTTTTATGCTATGGAAATTAAAAAAAAAAGGATTGCTTTTTGTATTGGCCTTCTATAGCAAGAAGTTGTCTCATAAACTGGTATGCACATCTGCTAAAATGTACATACTAAATGGTAAATGAGCCATTATTACACATAGGGGCACATTGTGAAAGTGGAGCAGAGGGAGTTATACTCACAGTTAATGTGTATTGAGGAGTGAAATCCCTATGCAATATTGTGCAAGTTTTATCCGATTCTGCCATCATTGTATCTCTAATAGCTGCCATATATATATTTAATGTGAATTAGTAATGTTCAACAAAAATAGCCATGCAGTCAAATCTTTACATCATATAAATTTTTGTTGTGTATAGTGAATAATTGATTAAATAAATATCTTGCTAATTTGGATGTAGCTGGGTGATTTGTCTTTGACACAATATGAATCTGGCAGTAAAATGAAGGGACATTTACACCAGATCTATCTTTTACTAAATATATAAGATGTGCCATTCAAAGTAAAATGGATATAATCTAAACAGGAGATACAGCTGCTCGTAGATTATGAGCCACAGTGGGAAGTAAATGCTTGTTTATAGCAGTATCAACCAGTGGAAAGAAATGTAATTTTTAAAAATGATTTCTTAAATCCAAATCTAAATGTAAAACAAATCTATATTGCTACATACTAGAGATGTTCTCAGACCCCCGTGTTATGGTTTTGGTTTTGGATCTGGATTAACTTCGTGTTTTGGTTTTGGTTTTGGCAAAACCGTCCTTGTGTGTTTTTGGTTTTGGATCCCGATTTTTTTTTTTCTAAAATCCTTATTCTTTTTGGTAAGATCACATATTTTTGCTTTTTTTTCCCCCTACATTATAATTAACCTCAATAACACTAATTTCAAGTCATTTGCAGTCAATTTTAAGAACCTCACAGGTCACAATATTATTTTCATACACATTCAAACAAAAACTGCAGATTTAGAAGACCAAGCCTGCCAGAACTATTATTTCTATTTCAGCAATGACAATCAGCAATGGAGTTCTCCTCTTTGTATGTTACCTATGAAACACAGTACAAGGTGACTGCAGATTTATAAGAACAAAGCCTTCCAGACCTATTATTTCTATTTCAGTAATGACATTATTTCTATTTCAGCAATGACAATTAGCAATGGAGCAATGGAGCTCTCCTCTTTGTGTGTTACCTATATAACACAGTACAATGTGACTGCAGATTTAGAAGACCAAGCCTGCCAGACCTATTATTTGTATTTCAGCAATGACAATTAGTAATGGAGCAATGGAGCTCTCCTGTATGTCACTGGAGACTTTGAAGAACACTGCTACCCCTCCTTTTTTGTTTTCTACCTATGATACTGCACTAGAGACTGCCAAGAACTGTGCTACCCCTTCTGTGGCCCTCTGTGAAATTGTGCTGAATCGCAGTGGAGGGCGGTACTTATAGAATCCAAAGCTTGCGAGCAGGGCCGCCAAGAGGGGGGTTGAGGGTACTGATTTTCCAGGGTCCGGGACATGCCAGTGGGCCTGGCCCGGGCTCTCACTCTCTAATGTTTTTTTTTACTCTTTAACTTTCTTTTTGCGGGAGGGGGGTGAGTATACAAATACTCACATGATCGCGGCGCCGGCATCCCTCTTCCCTCCTCTGTTTGCACTGAATGTTGGGCATAACATCATCATGTCACGCCCGACATTCAGTGAGGAGCGGCACACGGAAGACAGAAGACATAAGAGAGAAAATAAAGGAAAAGAAAATAAACATGAAAGAAGGCAATACAGAGGTAAGTAAAAGAGTGGAGGAATGCAGAGACGCACAGGGTGATGAAGAAGTGGGGGGGGATAAAAGGCCCAGGGGGGTGAAGAAGGGGGGGAGATAAAAGACACAGGGCCATGAAGAAGAGTGGGTCGGAGATAAAAGGCACAGGGGGATGAAGAAGTGGGGGAATGATAAAAGGCACAGTGTGATAAAGAAAGGGGGAATAAAAGGCACAGGGCGATAAAGAAAGGGGGGAGATAAAAGTCACAGAGTGATGAAGAAGGGGGAGAGATACAAGCACAGGGGGATGAAGAAGTGGGGGGGGAGAGATTAAAGGCACAGGGTGTTGAAGACAGGGGGGGGGAGATAAAAGGCACAGGGTGATGAAGAAGGGGGGAGAGATAAAAGGCACAGGGGGATGAAGAAATGGGGGTGGAGATAAAAGGCACAAGGGGATGAAGAAAGGTGGGGATAAAAGGCACAGGGGATGAAGAAAGAGGGGGGATAAAAGGCACAAGGGGATGAAGAAAGGGGGGGATAAAAGGCACAGGGGATGAAGAAAGAGGGGGAATAAAAGGCACAAGGGGATGAAGAAAGGGGGGGATAAAAAGCACAGGGGATGAAGAAAGAGTGGGGGAGATAAAAGGCACAGGGGAATGAAGAGGGGGAAACAGCATGGCAGAGCGTGAAGAGGGGCAAAAGCAGCATGGCAGAGTATGAAGAGGGGCAAAAGCAGCATGGAGGGCGCAGTTCGATCATAAATGGGCATAGCGTGGTTGTGATGAAGGGGCACAGTGTGATCATAAGGAGACACAGCGTGGTGATGATGAAGGGGCACAGTAATGTGTGTGTGATGGTACAGGGAGTTTTTGGAAATGTAGTGTGTGTGAGGTAGATGGTGACTAATTAATGGTACTATTTTGTTTGTGGGATAATGGTGGGGCAATGTAATAGTGGGGACTATTAATTTAAGATGGGTTGTTTTGGGGCTATTGAATGTGGGGGTGAGTTTGGGGAGAATGAGGCCTCTTTATTAAATGTGACTATGAATTATGTAATAGATATATTTATGAAATGTAAATACTATTAATTTATTGCTGGGGCTGTATGTAGGGAAGGAAATAGGTTTATTTATTAAATGGGAATACTATTATTTTAATGTTGGGCCTGAATGAGGACCTAATTATTAATCGTGGGTGCTATTCATTTAACACCGGGGCTGGTTGTAATTTTCTAATTATACCCATTTTTTTTCCAAATAGCGCCCCCCAACATTCCAGGACCCAGACAAGCCGCAACTAAAGAAACCTGAAGACACATGTGGTGTAAGTGTGAAGAACAGGTAGGAGAGAGCAGGAGAGTGTGTGAAATGTTGTGATTCTAGTGGAACAATGCCAAAATTTGCTGAGTGTTCTGCCCAATGTAAGGTGCAGGTCAAGACTGTGAACTCTTTCTGTATATACTGCATTATTTCTATACTACACTGTGGTGCTTGATGTCCTGAAATTCAGGAGTGCTTGGACACTCCGTTGAATTCAGGGCCTTGCGCTTTTCTCCGCCAGCCACGCCCCAATGATGCATTGCCACGCCCCCAATTGTATGACCACTGTCACTCCCATTTTTGGCGCAAAACTTTTTCACATGCTCACCTGTAAGGGGAGCCCCATGAAGTTGTTGTACTGGGGCCCTGAATTCCTCTTGGCAGCCCTGCTTGCGAGATCCGACCACGTAATGATGATGTTTTGCCTCGTTTTCAATTCTGAGGGTGTGCGAAAGTACCGAGCTGGTATTCAGATCTGCTAAGTTCGGGTTTGTTCGGTTCTCTGGGAACCGAGCCTGAGCTTCTCTACTACATACCAATAACATCTCCAAAATCGTTCAAATGGACAATCAGGTTGATATACAACTGAAGCGGAATTAGAAAATAGTGATTGGGGAATAAAATAAAACTAATAAACAGTGGTGCCTACAGTTCTTTTTTCTTTTTATATAAACAAATTAGATTATTTCCTATAGTGTAGCACCACAAAGATCAAAATCATTTAGTTAAATTATAAAGCTGTAAGCACAAACAGGCAAAATCAACCATGATTTGGTGATTGTATCAGTAAGACACACAAGTGCTATTATGCAATTACCCCATCAAAATCACTGAATGCTCAGCTGTATTGTGAGTCCTCCTTGTGGTTTGTGTTTATAATATTTCACCTGTAACCATATATAAATACTTGCACATTTGTGGATATTTTCATATAACAATCATATTAAAAAATATCCCAAAAACTACAATGGTCAAACATGCTTTTATCTGTAAGCAGTAGCTAGACATTTGTACACTGTAATGAGCTCTACTGGTGATTTTGGGTTACTCTCCTGTTGGAGAATCTTACCCATTTATAAGGAAATGTGGATTATATTATTCATGAAAAGTGCAAAATGTTAATGATTAATATTGACTCAGATCAGTTGTTTCCAATGGTGATCATAGGTGACCACCCTAAGAACACAGTTTGGCCTGTTGCTCACTCCTGGTAAAAACTCAGTCCATTAGCAGCAGTTTCCACCCATTCTACACCATTATGTTTGTTTTGTTAATCAGTTGTTCCATTTTATTGTTTTATTATTATAGTGTTTGTCTGAGACTATCGCACTAGCATCCTGAACTGGTTAGTCATTCTGTAACACTGTTAAATGAAGCAGTTAAATCACTGAGGAACCAGTTAAATAACTGAGACACTTCATGATCCATTATTCGTGAAACAATGGCTCCAAGTGAATTGAAAGACTTCATTTTCATGAGTATTGGTTCAGCCCATAAAATGGCTGCTTTTAAAATTTGTTGATGATGTGTGCACCGCAAAAGGGGGCTAAGCTCCCCCACTCATATATTTATCATTGTGCAAAATATAGAAGTCCAAGATTGCTGCTACGAAGTCTGTGCTCTGAACATGCTGGGATCCTTTACTTTCATAACTTGAATAAATTGAATGTAGTTTGTTGCATTGCAATTTTTATTGCTCTACATTTTAAACAAAAATAATCAGTAATATATTGGAAAACATTAAATGTGTAAGACTTCCTCATGGCATTTTAGTAGATCATGCACCCAAATGACTACAAAAAGGGGTCACCTGGAGGGTGAGATAGGTGTTTGTGAAAAATGACCCAAGCTGGTTGCTATGGTGACAATCCAGCCCCGTCTGTGAGAGACTGAAAAGAAGAAAGAGGGGCTGTAAAAAGGTGGACAAAAGATATAAACAGAGGAGACAATGAGAGAACAGATGTGATGTAAAAACTGGGGATCTGGGACAGGAGGGGGAAGATGTCCCTGGTTCCCCCAGCATGGTCTGGGAGCATGGGCGCAGTGGCTATACAAGGACAAGTAATATGTGCCCGAAATAGGGGCAGAGTCTCAAGAGCAGAGACCCCTGGAGAGAAAGTGAGGACTGCTGCAAGTGGCAGCATGCATACACTAGGGATGTAAGAGCAGAGACCCCTGGAGAGGGGGGTCTAGCAAAGAGAGGCAGTTGTTGAGTTGTGGGAAACTCAAAGAGGGGCAGAGAACACTATAGAAGAGTGTTATAGTCCAAGGGAATTTACCCCTTCTTGCAAACCTGAGAGCTACACAGAGAAAGGGTGAGAGCTGCAAGGGTGTGTTGGAGATAAGCTACACTGTGATTCCTGCAAGTGTATACCGGAAACAGACAGAGGCTGAACTGTGAGTAGCTATGAAACTACTATGACCAGGAGAACCTGTTATGTACTGTAATAACACCAGCAGTATAAGAACTGTACAGGATGAGTAAGGAGATGTACTTGCAACAGTGTCGGACTAGGACATGAAGGGTCCACCGGGGGACTGCAACGCTAGGGGCCCATCAGAGGGGGTGTGGACAGCCATCATACAGGCGAGACCAGACACAAGAGGGGGAGTGGTCAGCCCACAAAGGACAGCTAGCACTATAGTGTAGTATATACAGAATGCAGTGTATGTATAAAGTCTTGACCTGCCCCTTAGATTGGGCAGAACAGTCAACAAAAATCGGGACCACTAGACCAGGCTTGGCTAACCTGTGGCACTACATTTGTTGTGAAACTTCAAGCCCCAGCATGCTTTGCCAATATATAGCAGCTTATTGTTGGAAGGGTATGCTGGGACTTGTAGTTTCACAACACCTGGAGTGTCACAGGTTAGCCAAGCCTGCACTAGACTCAGAACATTTGACAGACTGTCGTACCTGTCACTTTTACCACCTGTGGCTGCTGGTTTCTTTAGTTGCGGCTTGTCTGGATCCTGGAATGTTGAGGGCCCTATTTGGAAAAAATAATGGGTACATTTAGAAAATTCCAACCAGTCCCGGCATTAAATAAATAGGACCCACAATTAATACTTAGGCCTTCCTTCAGCCCTAACATTAAAGTAATAGTATTCCCATTTAATAAACCTATTTCCCTCCCTCCAGATAGCCCCTGCAATAAATCAATTACATTTATGTATAATAAATATACCTATTTCCAGCAACCTTCACTGCCATTAAATAATTAATATTCACATTTAATAAATAGACCTCATGCTCCTCAAACTCAGCCCCACATTCAATTAATAGCCCCCAAACCACCCCATCTTAAATTAATAGTCCCCACTATAAATTTAAATTGTCCCACCTTCATCCTACAAACAAAATAGCACCCATTACTTAGCCACCTACCACACACACATTACATTGCCACAAGCCTGCTGTGTCATCGCACAGACATTACTGTGCCACTTAATCACCATGCTGTGCCTCATTATGATCACCCTGTGTCATGCTGCTTTGGCCCCCCTTCATCACCCTGTGCCATGCTGCTTCGACACCCCTTCATCACCCTGTGCCATGCTGCTTTGGCCCCCCTTCACACTCTGCCATGCTGTCTGTGGCCCCCCTTTCACACTCTGCCATGCTGCCTGTGCTCCCCCTTTCACACTCTGCCATACTGCCTGTGCTCTACCTTTCACACTCTGCCATGCTGCCTGTGCTCCCCTTTTCACACTCTGCCATACTGCCTGTGCTCCCCCTTTCACACTCTGCCATGCTGCCTGTGCTCCCCCTTTCACACTTTGACATGCTGCCTGTGCTCCCCCTTTCACACTCTGCCATGCTGCCTGTGCTCCCCCTTCACAGTCTGCCATGCTACCTGTGCTGCCCCTTCACTCTCTGCCATCCTCCCCCTTCACTCTGCCATGCTTCTCCTTGCTTCCATTTCTTCACCTTTTCGATCGACATTTTTCTTCTCTTCTTCTCTTCAGTCTTCTTGCATTAAGAACATCCTGATATGTGTTTCATATACAATAAATGATAAATAAGAGTCTGGTGGGAATGTATATTGCACATATGCATTGTGTGTCTCCTGCATTATGTTCTGTCTGTCTGCATAGAGCATGTACCGTATAGCCAGAGCGTACCAATGGAAACGGCTCTTGAGATCTGCTTGTGCTTAAAAAAGGATGTACATGCGTTCACATTGCATTCCAAGATGGATCAGACCCACATAGTTTAGAATGTAACAATCTCACCTCAAGTGAAAAAGTTGTCCTTTTAACAAACCTAAATAAAACCGTTTAGAACACTATATGATCTGTTGCAGGTAAGCTTATAATAGAATTATATCTCTCCTAATTAAATTAACTCCAAGTAACAGTACTGTAAGTTCACTGAGTAAATGTTAAGAAGTATCTCTACAATTGAAGGTCTATTCAATTTTGAAACAGCAATTGCTTAACTTTAATCTATGAAACATCACTGTCAATTTGGTAGTTTAATGGGTCTGAAAATTGAATCAAAAGAACATTTCAAACTCTACTGCAGGATGAGCATAAACAACTGTTACAGTTGCACTGCATAGCTTGGTAAATAAAAAGCAGTACATGTAACACAGCACTACTTTGAAAGAAATCAATCAATGAATGATGTGTGTAAAATGGAATAGGAAATGATCCTAGTGCTTCATAACATCTTGCCATATGGTGTACATGACCAGAATATTATCTTCAGATAACTATGTTTGTTTTTTCATCTGCCATTTATTTATGTTTCTCTTTCTTACTGAGGAATGTAAAGCACCCTCAGAGATAAGGATATTATAGTTGATAGGAATCACTCTCTACACTTGATATAGTTCCTGGGATATTAAAAATATTAAGAGAAATAAAAACACCAACTGGCCCAATACTATTTTTGGCTTTACACCACTTCCCTTTTGCAGGGCAGTTAGGTTGATTTAAAACTGTCCACCCCCTAAAAATGTTTAACCATGATGCTTATTTGCTTAGTTACTAAATAATAAAGTCCACTATATCTGGACCATCCATCAAAACAGAAAATTAGTGTCCGCAAAGATTGCTTTCTCCAGCCACTTCAGCCTGGAGAGATTTCAAAGGTAACTGGGCTATCTTATGTCATCCTACAAAACTGTATAGACAACTTTTAAGTTCTTCACAAAGAGATGACTGGAGAATACAAACTTTTCAAGTCAACATTTCAGTGCCGGAACATCCAATATGTAACCTAATCTCATGGCGAGGGCCCAGTGGGCCCTTATGACCCTAAACCCTCTTTATGTCTTTCTTTTTTTTTACAAACAGAGGGAAGGAAAGGGTTCCAAACCAGTACCTTACCTACTGTCCAGGATCCTGTTTTCTCTCACCTTATAAAAACAATGAAGTTGCTTTAGTTTAGATTACCAGAGCTAATCATGTTGTATTGTTTAATTTAATTGTATATATTTATTTCTGGGAAAGAAAAATAACCATCCTCCCCCCAAAAATCTAAAAACACACACACAAGAAAGGCAGAGTAGAAGGACCTGTAGGTTCTTTTCCGATTTCTTTTATGATTTCTTTTCATCCTCAGAATGAAATTTAAAACATATTTTCTTCTTGCTGTCAATGAGGATAGTATAGATCAACCTCTGCTATAAGGTTCAAGACTCTGCTCTGACTATTGTTCATAGAGGATATAGTGAGTGAACTTTATTGTCATTCTGATTTCAAGGGAAGTTCAGCTTCTCTGCAGTTATGGTTCTTAGAGACATGTGTTGAATCGCTTCTCCAGCAATGGTGACACACTCTTCCTGAGAACAATATAGGCATGGGATTTTACATGTGAAACTATGATCACTCATGGGGTGCCTCACTGCTTCTCCAGCTGTTGACACTTGTATCTTATTCCTTTATGGCTGTATTGGGTTGGTTGTTCATCCTCTGGTCAGTTACACACTGTAGACAATATCTCCTCAAATTTTGTGAAGACATCCTTGTCATGATCAGAAATTTGTTAGGTCTGCAGCAGTGCCAACACATTTTTTTAAGCTGGTTGTTTTGCCATTTTTTAAGCTGGCTGTTTTACCCTTGTTTTGGCTATCTATGTCACCATTGTAAAATATTCCTTGTAAATAAATGCTAGCATGTTTTTCAGTGCTTTATGATGGTATCTCTCGAGCAGTGTTAGGTCACAGAAACCATGGAGGTAAACCTCTGTTCTAAGGGGCTTCTTCAATGGTTAAAGCCATGGAACTTCATGATGATAGAAGAAGTTAAAGTACAAAACATTACACGTAGATGAATAGTACATCTGTAAGTGTTTATCTGTAGTGGCTTAGCCTGGCAACTAATCCACTGTTTGCTCCATTATTCCTTGCCACCACTGTCCCTTAATGACCAGCATTGTTTTGCTCCATAACTTAACTTGATGGTACTACAATTATGTTGCAGCATGTTAATGTTTGGTGGTTTACAGCTGTTTGTTATTTTTCTTTCAGGAAGCAGCTGATTCAGTGGATACTCTAGCACAGTGGTTCCCAAACTTTTGCAGTTCGCGGCACCCTTTGAGTCTCTAAATTTTTTCAAGGCACCCCTCCAAAATAATTATTGAGCAGTCCTGTTTTAGAAGTAGTTGGGTCAAAAAATTGTCCAATTGGCAAGTTCTGGGAGCCGCGGCGCACAGTTTGGGAACCGCCGCTCTAGCATATTATAACTTTCGGTTGTAGCCATTAAAACAATGATCTAAACGCCAACACTACATACCCAGATTATATGACATTGAAGTTCTCACTGGCAATAGAGTGGTAACACCGACTGTTGGAAATGGAGACTTTAAACAAATAAATGACAATCCCGGCACACTATAATAACGTCACTTTCAAGGGACACTCTATCATTGTGCTGTTAAGGTAGTAATTTAAGGAGGCACCGGCTGTACAATGTACAAGGCTTTCTAAAGAATTTTGTACAGTCAGCGCCTTCTTAAATTAACACCTTAACAGCACAAATGATACCATGGCCCTTCAATGTGACATCATTGTAGTGTGCCGGGACCTTCATTGGTCGGATTTGTTTAAAGTCTCCATTTCAAGCAGTCAAACTGTCCAAGTCCGGCTTTCAAAGAAAATTGTGTCTTTTTAAAATCTCCATTTTAAAAAAGACACTATATTATCATATTAATGATATGTAAATATAAAGGGGCATCCATGGAAAGCTGTATGGTATATTTACTTTTCTACAATAATTGTTCTATGCTCTCTGAACAGGCACAATGTTTTGACAGCATTTCTTTTGCTACAGATAAATGATGGAAATTTTTGAAGACCTTACCAAAGAATATTATTAGATTACTGTGGCACAAATCCAGCAGTTATTTTCTATGAAGTATAATGAAAAATTTGAAAGTTGTGTTGGAGACTGTGATGGAAATAAGGATAAAGAAGCTGTATGCCAATATTATTTTATAACTGTATGTGGTATTTGTAATGTTTTCCTATGTTCTGTTTGGCATTATCTCTCATTCAAAAACACTCTAACATTGTGTTTACACAGTGACATAATACAATTTTCTGCTTTGATTTTCAAGTGTGTAAGCTTCTGATTTGCTTACCCATGCCACGACGATGCAATGAAAACTACATAGGGTAGTGACTGTTAAACTATATTCCTAATTCTTATAATCCCTCAGTCTCTGGTAATACCCTTATATTCAAGTTTAAGTGGAAGCTTCTATCTTAATTATTATTATTATTATCATTTATTTGTTAGGCGCCACAAGATTTCCGCAGCGCCGTACACAGTACAAACAGTAGACTATACAGGGTGAAACAGTACAGAACAATAAACAAAAATACCAATACTTCAGAACTCCAGGCAGGTTGCTGCAATAAGCACGGAGCAGAAGAACAGGTTAGGAGACAGGAGGGAAGAGGGCCCTTACATCCTAAGGGAGGGTAGACAGACCAGGCACAAGAGGAGCCAGAACGGAGAGCGAGTGGTGGAGATCTAGGAACTCCTCCAATGTTGTTGTTAATTAAATGATGCCAGAATAACATTAGGGATAGTTTTTCTAGTGCCACTGATTGCTTTAAATTATCAGCAGTAAAACTGAGTAAAACAATAATTTAGTCTGCGTACAATTTTTTTGCCCACCTCACTATAAGGTCCACATCTGTTTTTAGAAGTACTATTCCATTATCTATTTATTTTTCCATTTACTAATGAGAACATTTTGTAATATTTCTTTACTCGCTTTGCAATCCTTCCTTCTGTCTGAAAAATATCATGTAAAATAGTTGCTTAGATATGTGGATTAATACTGTCATAACTTAGTGATGCCACTTGTATTACATGACACAACGCTCTGTATTGGTATGCATAACAATCTTTGAAGCAACTGGATGGTAGGCTCACCTCATTCAAGTAACTTGCTTTGTTTCAGTATCTGCATTTGTGTATATTATTGAATAATGTAAAGGATATTAAAAGTTACCATGGAGGCATTATGGAGCTTCTTGGTGGCTTCTAATATCCTTATATTTTGTGGTAGGGTTGTACATTATTCCCATTTAATTATCTACCTCTTTCTTTAATTTTACTAACTTACTTATTTTACTAAGATATCTGGCATAAATGATGTCAGTTTTAAATTCTTGTTAGTTTCTGCACTCCACTAATCAATAGTTCTGCACTACACTGATCAGTTTTAACTCCGTCAATGTGTCATATACGTGTTCCTGCATCGTGCTAAAGTTAGCTTCTAGTAAATTTCTTTTGCGCTAAATTCCGTTGCAATTGTAATTTTGATATTTTTTGTACAACTCTTCCTTAGAAAGTTTTTTTTATCATAAACATTGCTACAATGTTTTTTTTTTTTTTATAACATCCACATTTTTTTAAGAGTCGTAGACCTTTGCCTAACCCATAAGGATCATATCTCCCTCTTTAAGGTCATAAAATGTACAGTGTGTCCATTCCATGCAGTTTACTCTTTTTCAAGAAGTCCCAAGACTCTCCACTGACAGATCTTTCTATCCAAGAGGGAGTCTGCTCAAAGGATTAAAGCCAAGAACCTCAATTAGACTCTATCTGATTTCTTCAGATGTTCTTTCTAATCTTTTAATATGGGATTACAGTAAACTATATCTTATGTTTTTTACATAACTGCATGTTTTTCATGTTATAAAGCATGCTCATTAGATGTTTTTAATAATTTTAACATACCACGTACTCCTAGTCTTATTTATAGTTCTGGCAGTCTCCATAATAACGTATTGACATTTGCAATATTATTCTGCCGCCAAAATAACCTGATAAAAGAATTGAAGCACATTACACATACACTTCTCCGTGATCTGTAACTCCCTAAGAGACTGATTAGACCTTGCTTGTCACAAATAGGATAGATAATTATAAGGGCTTAGCAGTTTATGTTTCAGATCTTTGGAGGGAAGGAAAGTACTTTAAGACTTTGAACCAGTCAATATATATATATATATATATAATATATATATATATATATATATATATATATATATATATATATATATAGATAGATATATACGTAGATATATATATGAATTTAATTTTTATAAATTCGAAAAATATCAACAACAGACCTTTGGGACATACAAATAGAAAATATTATGATTTAAATGTAATGGTTACTGGCTTATTTATTAGTACATGTGTGTATATATGGCAATATGAATATGTGTTTATAGATTAGCAAATCTAATTAATGTAGTGGCAACTTTTTCAAAATGGTTAGGGATACAGTCTGATAGTTTGCTAAACAGATACATTCTCAAAGTTTAGATAGATAATTATTTTAAACAAAAGGACGAACAGGTTCAACCATATTTAAACGGGTTAGAACATGTTCAATCTTCTTCAAGCTTAAATGGCTAGTAATTTTAACATTTTTACAGTCGAACGGTGAATTCAAACTTCAAACTTGAACACAGAAATGTTCACTGTTCGAACAAAGCAAAAACATTATGAAATCTATTCATTTAAGCTTGAACAGAGAGAAAACACAACATTGCAATGTTTATTTTATTGTATTTTAACTGAGATCTGTGAAGGCAAGCTTGGAACTCAAACAATGAATAGCTAACTACACTATAATGACAGAGACTAAACACTTTTCCTTTGAGATATTGAACATATATTTTGAGACTTTTACTATTCAATGGTCCCTTAAAGTAGATAATCCCTTTCACTGTGTGTACTAATAATTTGCGGATTGTTTATAAATCTCTATGAAAATGTAATTTCCTTTAATAGATGCATATTGATATACTTTACTGAATATTTTAAAGAAAGTATTATTTCTCTTGAGTGCTTCCATCATACACCGTTGTTACTCTCAATCTACAGGGGACAGGCAGTATAGATACTATAATTCTAGGTTGTTCTGCCATTAGGTCCACATGCAGTAGTTTTGTTACCCTAAACAATTCGAAGAAGTTACTTTTGTTGCAGGTCGGGGATCTTCTTTGCTTCTGCCTCCCCTGTACCTAATAAAAAGTAGTTGTACTGAGCATTAGTCTTGTATCTGCTTCTGTGACAGGGCAAACTATTCTATATATCAAAAGCACTTTGGGGGGGGAAGCCCCAAGCTGCTGGTCAGATCTTTTTATATGACAATAAAGTATCACTCTCAGTTTTCATTGTAGCATCACTATAATAAAGAGACAACCTTATAAAATAAATAAATACATGATAGCATGGAAAAATAAATATGTTAAAAGCTCTTTCCCCCTACAATGGCTAGACAACTTCTTGAGTATCTACCCTGCCCAAATACATAAAGCTAACAAAAGTGATTATTTCATTAATTTAATCAGTGTTTAAGGTCTGCAATGCCTCAAGTGACATTTGTAAACCTTGGCATGCTGTTTAGTATATAAAGGAATTCAATATAATCTATAATTTTATATTTTGTGGATTTTCTCTTTGGTACATGTACAGTAGTCGAAATGGAAATTTAGAAGTGGCGGTATGGAAAATGAAAGTGAATATAATTTGACAGTTTTACAATTTGAGCAGTTTAAAGCAGTAGGATAAGTGTCAGAATGGCATACCACCGTGTATCAGCCCACTTTGACTTCTGTACATAGGGCTTTTGTAAGATATTCAAACACAATGTTTTGACATTTTTTGGAAAAAGTACACTTTTTGTAATCAAAATTTTAGTTGGGTGAACATTGGCAAACGAAGGTGGGGGGAGGGGGGGGGGGTTCCTAGTGCCTGGAAACCCCCTCCAAGCCTGGGGCACTGTATAATTGAAGTGGCCGGGCCTTGCCCCAGCTTTACATGGCTCTACTTGAAAAGGGAGAGCTGTGTGCACCTAACAGTAGTGCATGCAGCATTGCCCATGCATATTATAGGGATAGGAAGAGGTGGAGAGCAGCAAAGCACTGTCTAATATTATAGCTACGCCCCCATGCATGCTGGTCATGCCCACTGGTGGTGTGGTGTGGTGTGGAAACCCCCCTCTACAAATCCTGCGTTTGCCCCTGGTAAAATGTATAGTTGAAATATCTACACTATGTGGTTTCAAAAATATTATTTTTAGAGGTTTTACAAACTGATTGGGGGTGGTAATTTTTTCATGATGGAAGGTTTTTTCATGAGATAACGTTTAAGATATGTTTTTAAATTTTAGCACTATTTTCTTTGAGGACTGTACTGTTCACACATGTTGTGAGAGGTGCCCGAGTATGATTTCTATGTAGAGTTTTATGAGTTCATTTGTAAAAGATTGAAAATGTGCACTTTTCACTTTTGATATTATTATGTGTTCTGCTCCCAAAAAATTCTTATCTTGTTTTGCCGATTTAAGAAGCAATAAAAGTATTCTCATTGAAATCAAATAAAACAGTGAGTTCTCAGTGGAATCCTGTGTAAACAGTTTTTTTCTTTTACTTAGCTGCAGCGTAACATTATTTTACTGTGAGAGTATAAGTGAATTTAGCTGTGGCATAAAGGGCTAGATTTACTAAGCTGCGGGTTTGAAAAAGTGGAGATGTTGATATAGCAACCAATCAGATTCTAGCTATCATTTTGTAGAAGGTACTAAATAAATGAAAGCTAGAATCTGATTGGTTGCTATAGGCAACATCCCCACTTTTTCAAACCCGCAGCTTAGTAAATCTAGCCCAAAGGGATAAAACCATCAGGCCACATGGAGCTGATGGACAGTTTTAAAGAAAGATCTAGGGGAAATCTGACATTCTGGAAAAGATGGGACAAAAAACAGAAATGATTAGGGAGAAGTTATATGGGACTGGAGTAGCGGAGTAAATGAGTGGTGAGAAGAGGTATGTAAAGGATAAAAGTAACAGTGAAGCAGAGGGCAGAGCAGTATGTGGTTTAGAGGTGACATGTCTTTGGTGTTGTGAGGAGTCAAGGAGACAGTGGAAACCAGAGCACAGGCAGTTAGGAGAGTCAAGGGGAGGGTAGAAATAATTAAAAACTACCCCAAAGTTAGAGGTACTTGTAATCGGACCAGGTCCAGCACCCCCCCATAGCCAAATGGAACTTTCTGCCTCTTATCAGTATGCTCGCTAAAAAGAGTGACTATTTCATGCAAGCATATGATACAGCTCACAACAGGGAACAACACATTACCATTGCATCACATTTTAAACTTGTTACATATTTACTATAGTAACAAAAACTCAAATCAATTATACCTTGGAATAAATAAAAGGTGAAACAAGTAACTTAAAGCCTGCAATTCATGTTAGTTTAACCATTCTATCCACATTATTGTATCAAATGTTTACACTGTCGAGATGTATTACATTACTAATTTTCTTTTCATATAAACTCATGATCAGGACCCGTTTGGACACTTGCTATTTCCCCCCAATTGGATGACACCGAGGTAAGCAAGTCACATTCAAACAGCTCACAATGAAATTTAGCTTATGTAGATGAATCATAACCCTATCTATAGTATCTATATCTTTAACATTCATTTACAATCATTTTCTAATGACCACCTCACAGCTTTGGCCAATATTTGCACTAATATTGGCCAAAGACTGCAGCGAACTGGCTGGCTGAAAATAGTGACAATGTAACACCTGCGGAGAATAACAGACTCGCACGGATGCACTTCCTTACCACGCTGGTGTGAGGATTCTTACCTCCTCCGCGCTCCTGTGTCCCGTTCTGACAGCCGCACGGCACATCCGGCTTCACGCTGGGCTGGTCACATGACTCCTCGGCGGGGATGGTCACATGATCCTTCAGCGGGGAGTTTCAAATCCCTTCCTGTATAAAAGAGAGGCTCTAACGCTAAACCTCTGTCAGAGCAACAGGTTACTTACCTACTGACTCCAGTGAGTTCTGTTTGTGCTTGTGATTCTACAGTCTGCTGATTTTATCCTGTGTACCAGACCCGGCTTGTCAGCTGTTAATTCACCTCGGATCTTCCTTCTGCTATTCAGTCATCTGACCTGTGTACCGAATCTTACTATCCTTCTGACTATCCTCTTGCTCCATCCCAGTGTGAAGTCAGCCATCTGAATCGTGTACCGGACGCGGCTTGTTTTCTGACCACCCCTTCTAGATCTCCCCTCTGCAGAGTATCAACTGTAACGATCATCTCTCCATTCCAGCATCCCCTAATGCCCGCAAACTGCAGTCTCCTCGCAGCTAAACCCATCCCACCTTGCAGTGGTTCTTGAGAAAACTGGGGGCTTTTAGACCCTGCGCCTTGCTAGGCTTGTGTAAATCTAGACTGAGAGAGCACTCTTGAGCATAACAGCTGGAGTCCCCTGTTGTTCACCACACTTGGTAGTACTGGTGGCCACAACATTCTGGTCCTAAGAAAGAGAACAGACAAGGTCCTGGGAGGCAATGCAACTCCAGGAAGAAGAACAGTAGTGTACGAGGTGATCGCTAGGAGTGCAGAAACTTTCCTTTCCCAAATTCCCCATCCCCTCAAGTTGCTATGGGCCTGGGCACAGTTATAAATACTCGGGGTAAATAATAATCTAGCCCGAGGATTTTACTCACCACTTTATTGTTAAGGGCCCTTGCCAAGAGGAAGACCAAAACAGGAAGGTGATATTCACCGGGACTCACTGTCCTCTCTTGATGCTCGTTCACACCTTGATTATCAGCAGCTAATGGAACAGGTGTGACACAAAATAGCCCACTCACAACTGTCTTCCGGCTGGTATGTTCTACCCACTATAGTGCTAGCTATAGTCAGCGCCCTGATCCTGCTAAACACACTATGTGACCAGGTGCTATGAAAGTTACCAACTTCTACCAATAGGTTTCGTGCACTACCTTGACTGCACCCACAGTTCCAAAGCACCAATACAATTTATTCAACCAAGCAATAGGAATATCAGAAGCCTACCTTTAATGGGACCTGACTTCTAGACCCTGTAGGGAAAATTTTGGGGTAAGTTGTTGACCCTCCTCCACCTACCTCCTGACCACCAAAACATAATTCCTGGGACTTCCTGTGGAAGCTATTTTTCCACCTTCTATGAATTGTTCACCTCAGGTGCCAGCACGATGCAGAGCAGAGATGTCTTGTCTGGAACCGTCAGTGGCCACTGCCAGAACTCAGGACAAGCACTACCCCCACTCCCCAGAACACACTACATGGAAGTGGAACCACCAGCCTCCACTGCAAATTTGGGCACCCCCAAACTGGAACCAAAAGCCTTGGTTGCTATAGCTCAACTAAGGAGATGTGCTGCACTGCCAACTGGTTAAACGTGTTGCCAACTCCTCGTGTATGATGAACACCTCAAGGTGCTAGTGGACTGGGGATTTAGCTTAGGCCAAGCAATAGGAATATCAGAAGCCTACCCCCACTCCCCAGAACACACTACATGGAAGTGGAACCACCAGTCTCCGCTGCAAATTTGGGCACCCCCAAACTGGAACCAAAAGCCTTGGTTGCTATAGCTCAACTAAGGAGATGTGCTGCACTGCCAACTGGTTAAACGTGTTGCCAACTCCTCGTGTATGATGAACACCTCAAGGTGCTAGTGGACTGGGGATTTAGCTTAGGCCAAAGGGAAACAATTACAAAAGCACCAGCAACCAAATAATCCTATACACACACGATAAAGTGTCCACCATGAAAATAATCACTTTCTCCAATACCAGGGACAGACAGGCACAGTCTTACTATGGGAAGGAATCTAGCAGGGGCAAACTCAAATTACTAGTTATCCAGGGTAACCTGGCTACCACTAAAGCCTATTTTGTTCACAGGTTAAATGCCTGATGAGTATTGAGCCAGTTCTGGTCAATGGCAGTACCTAATGTGCTCACAGGCCTACAGCCTGAAACTGTGCCCACAGTCTGCACTTGACTGTGCCCACAGGCCTCATGCTTGACTGTGCCCACAGGTCTCACACCTGATTATGACCACAGACTAATCCTGATTAAGCCACAGGCTAATCCTGACTGAAAAAGGGTTAAAGAGAGAATGCAGGTGCAAGCCTGGGAGATATTTTGCCCACAAGAGCACTACATTTTGTGTAGATTAGTAAAAATAATTTCCCATTAGTCTGGGGATAGAGTTGTTACCAAATCACAATAATATTATCACCCTTGGACCATTTAGTATGGATCAGTAGGGGAGGCAAATGAAGAGGGGAATTATGGTGGAGAAGGTCATTGATCCAATGGCTCTAAAAATCTGATGAAGTAATGTGAAATGACTCCTATGTGCAAAGGAGCAGAGACCCTCATCAGTGAAAATAGTGTGGAGAGAGTTAATGCCCCTGGCAGCCCACTGGGATTATCCTTGATTAAGATCAGGGATAAATTTAGCTATGCTGAGTAAGGAGAGATTTCTAGTTGGGGGAGTAAAATGGACAATCCATGGGTCCAATCTCAGACTCGTAATGCATCTAGGGTGGTGGATGGGGTGTGGAGAGGTTTAGGTCTGTAAGATTAGAAAGCCAAATCAATTCTGCCATAATGAAGGAGGGGTTCAGGGCCCATTCTAAATCAACCCAGGGCTTATGATGGGCTGGAAGTGCCCAGTCTCTGATCTCAGAAATAATACATGCCTCCTGGTATTTGACCAACCTTGGTAGGGTGAGGTCTCCCTGTCACTTGCATAAGTCCAGTCAATGAAAAGATAATAGCAAAAGTTTGCCCTTCCTGATATATATGAGCATGAGCGAATGGAGCATGTCCATAAACTTCTTTGGCATCAGGTAAGGAATTGTCGAAAAACATACATTAACTTGGAAAATAACATAATTTTGTAGGCAGCTACACTACCCAGCCAGGAGCCCTCATAAACCATCCAATAAATAGACAATTTGGTAAGTGGGGAGTAGTTGAGAAAATATGTCAGAAATCTTTGGAGGGACTTGAATGCCTAAATAAGAGCTAGAACTCTCCAGACATAACGGAAGCATTGTTTCAAATAAGCTAATATATGTAATGGTAAATTGATAGGGAGGATCTCTGTTTTCGTGCTATTTAATGTCACTATTCAAACGCATATAGTGGATTCGCTTTCACCAATCTAAATCAGCACTGGCTGTAACAGAGTCCAGCGAACCCTTGGTTTTCGCCAGGGAACCCTGTATGAAGGTTTGTGCTTCACTGCTGCTGTGTTCGCAGGTCACAGCCCTCTGTGCTTCTTCAAGGTGTGACAAGCTGGTATACCCAGCAAGAAGGTTGTGGTCAATGTTGCCAGGGCTGGTATACAAATGTACTACAGGGTGCCAAATTAACAAATGGAAGAAGTGTCAGAACAAGCTGGGTCAGCAACAAACATGATAAACAGTACCAAAGGACAGGTAGACGATAAGACAGGAACAGTCCTGGTCAGAATACACAGGTATCAGCCATAATTTGAACAGGAACGCTGGAGTAAAGGTATGGAGCCTCATACTCTGGCACAAGCCTGTGCACAGAGCAGGTTTAAATAGCTGAGATAATGAATATGGTGAGTAACAGGTCAGAACACATGACCTCAGGTTCAGAGTTGCTCTTAAAGGGCCATGCACCTTCTGTTGTGCAGAGTAGGATGGTGGCACAGGGTTCTCCACCTGGAGCTGAAGGAAAAGAAGCGGGAGCATAGCAGACAGCAGGTTTGAAGAGTAAGAACCAGACTCTAATGTGTGACAGTTCCACTACTATTAAGGGTGGAATACAAATACACAATGAAAGTCTTATCAGGAAATTTACTAAGAACTGCTTAAGAAGCTAGGGAGCATGAATGTCAGAAACCTTGACCCAAGAACACTTCTCAGGACTGTACCCCTTCCAATCCACAAGGTACTGAAGACCACCTTTAGAAACACAAGAATCCAAAATCTGATTAACCGCAGACTCCTCCTGCTGATGGACAGATAAAGAAGATGGAGGATTATTTCTAGAGGTAAACCGAATAACTACTAAGGGTTTGAGTAAGGAAATGTGGAACATATTGGAAACATGTATTGAGGTGGTAAATCCAAGTTGAAGGCCTTTGGGTTAATTGTTTGGAGGATCTTGAAAGGTCCAATGAAACATGGTGCAAACTTAATGCTGGGTACTAGAAGGCTAGAATGTTCCTGGTGGATAACCAAACTTTGTCCCCTGGAACCTAAATAGGAACTATGCATCTTCTTTTATCAGCTGCAGATTTGTAAGAAGATAAAGCTTTGATCAGATTTGTTTTAACTTGGGTCCAGTTGTCAGAGAACTTCTGTAGCAGGGAATTAAAGGCAGTAACTGGGGACGAAATAGAGTACCGGCAGAAGAGGATAACCATAAAGAATGAAAAACGAGGACATGGACTTCTTTTCATGAGTGAGGTTATTATGATTAAACTCAAGCCAAGGTAGCAATTCAACTCAGTTGTCTTAAATCCCAGAAATATACATCCTAATGAATGTCTCTAGATCTTGGTTCACCCTCTCTGTTTGCCCAACTGACTGTGGGTGATATGTAGTGGGAAAAAAAAAAATTGCAGAGAGAGCTCCAGAATTTGGACACAAATTATAACCCTGAATCACAGACAATCTTTTGTGGGCAACCATGTGATCGAAATATTTCTTTGACTAAAATTTCAGCTAGCGCAGGAGAGAAGGAAGCCTTTTCAGGGTAACAAAGTGGAGCACCATCAAAATTCTATTAACCACCACCCAGATGGTATTGCATCATTTCCTTGGGGTAAATCAGGGACAAAATCCATCGAAATGTGTGCACAAGGTCTGTCTGGAACTGGTAGAGGATGTAAAGGACTGAGAGGCTTTTGATGTGGAGTTTTATGTTGAGCACAAGTTGAACAGGCAACAAACTCCTTAACATCCTGAAGAAGAGTAGGCTACCAAGCATTTCTGGAAATTACTTTTCAACTCTGGCATGGCTTACAAACCGAGCTGCGTGAGTCCATCGTAACAGACTGGGATGAAGTCTATGGGTAACAAATGTTTTCCCTGGAGGAGGATTTGCTGGAGAAATGGAAGTAGCAGCAATGATTCAGTTCAGATCTATGATGGGATGATTCCTGATCTGAGGAGTCAAAACAGCGACATAAGGCATCAGCCTTCCTGTTCTTAGAGCCTGGACAAAAAGTGAAGGTTAAATTGAAATGAGAGAAGAACCATGACCATCTTGCTTGATAGCATTAAGATATTGAACCATTTGTAGGTACAGAAGATTGTTATGGTCTGTATATATGGTTACAGGGAAGGAGACACCCACCAGAAAATGTCTCCATTCTTCAAATGCAAGTTTCACCGCCAACAGTTCCCTGCCTCTATTGGTATAATTCTTTTCTGCTGGTTGCAGATTTCGTGAAAAATCCACATGGATTGGGTTTTCCCAAAGGTACATGTTGGGACAGAACTGCCCCTACTCCAATTGTTGATGTGTCTTCTCCAAGAAGAGAGGACAAGATATATCTGGTTGATGGAGAACGTGTGCAGATGTAAAGGCTTGTTTAGATATGTGAAAGACTTCAGTGGCCTCGGGTGACCATATTTTAGCGTTTGCAGTCTTTCAAGTCAAAGAGGTAATAGGTGCTAATACTGAGGAATATCCTTTAAAGAATTGATAATAGAATTAGTGAACCCTAAAAAAAGCATTGTATGACCTTATGATCTGTGTGTTGTGGCCATTTTTGGATAGTCTCTACTTTCTCGGGATCTATCTGGAGACCAGACCATGAAACAATATACAATGGTAAGGGTAGTTGTTGAATTTCAGATACACACTTTTCTAATTTACAGTAGAGATGCTAAAGTGGGAATTTGGGTGAATACTTCTGCCATGTGTTTCCTGTGAATCTTCATATCGGAGGTGAAAATTAAGATGTCATGGACATACACTACATCAAATTGGTATAAAACATCTCTGAAGATTTTTTTCACTAATTTTGACAGACCATTGGAGCGTTGCATATCCCAAATGGCAGGATGAGAGCGTCGCAATGTCCGTCCCTGGTATTGAATGTGGTCTTCCACTCATCTCTCTTTTTAAAAGCAAATAGGTTTTTAGGCACTCCGAATATCTAACTTAGAAAAAAAGCACATTTGATCCGTTAACAGTGAAATTAGGGGTAGTGGATATCTATTCTTCACCGCAATGGTATTCATTCCTCTGTAATAAATTTCAGGGATATAAACCCCCATGCTTTTTCTTGACAACCAGCTCCTGTAAGAGAAGTGCATTTGTGAATGAAACCTCTCTCTAGATTTTCTTGGATATAATTAACATGGCTATAGTTTCTGGTATGGACAGCATATTATTATTATTATTATTATTATTTATTTATAGGGCGCCACTAGGTATCCGTACAGGGACAGACAGAAATACGGTACAGGGTGAGACATCACGGAACAGTTAACAAAAAGCATAGTAACTCGGAAGCTCAAAGTACAGCTAGATGACAGGCGAGAGCCCCAGCGGGGTAGCTAGAGGGGTAGAAGGGCCTCACGGAAGAGACAAGGAGCTGGAGAGCAGAGTTAAGGTGGTGGAGAACAGGAGGAGAGGAGGCCCTGCTCTAAGGAGCGTACAATCTAAGGGGAGGGTAGGATGGACAGAGACGGAAGGGTAGGAGGAGGAAAGGGGGAGAGCGGAGGCAAAGACGGGGGGGAGAGGAGAGCGACGAGGAGGGAGGTAGGTGGGAGACAGGAAGGAGGGCAGTTAAGTGGGGGACTGGAAGGGTATAAGGAAGAGGTGGGTTTTTAAGGCCCGTTTGAAGCTGGACAAGTTGGGTGAAGTTCTGATGGAGCAGGGAAGCTGGTTCCAGTGGAGGTGGCGGCACGGGAGAAGTCTTGAATGCGAGCGTGGGAGGAGGTGACCAGGGGGGAAGAGAGGCAATGGTCATTGGCCGAACGCAGAGGGCGGGATGGAGCATGGATGGAGATGAGGCTGGAGATGTAGGGAGCAGTGGAGTTGGAGAGGGCCTTGAAGGTAAGTGTAAGGAGCTTGAACACGATTCTGTAGGGGAAGGGGAGCCAGTGAAGGGATTGGTAGAGGGGGGAGACAGAGGAGGAGCGGCGAGAAAGGAAAATTAGCCGAGCTGCAGCATTGAGTACGGAGCTAAGGGGGCGAGATGAGAGCGGGGGATGCCAGTAAGGAGGAGGTTGCAGTAGTCTAAGCGGGAGATGATAAGAGAGTGGACAAGAGCTTTAGTGGTATCTTGGGAGAGGAAGGGCCAAATGCGCGCGATGTTGCGCAGCTGAAAGCGGCAAGATTTTGCAAGTGAGAGAATGTGAGGGGCAAAGGAGAGCGAGGAGTCGAGGATGACACCGAGGCAGCGAAGCTGAGGGACAGGGGAAAAAGAGGAGTTGAGTAAAGTGATAGAGAGGTCGGAAGGGCAGGGGGAATGAGCGGGAGGAAATACAATTAGTTCAGTTTTCGCAAGATTAAGTTTGAGAAATTTAGAGGACATCCAGGAGGAGATGGCAGAGAGGCAGGCGGACACCCTGGAGAGGAGGGAGGGAGAGAGATCAGGAGAGGAAAGGTAGAGTTGGGTGTCATCCGCATAAAGGTGGTACTTGAGACCAAAGGAGCTGATGAGTTTGCCCAGGGAAGAGGTGTAAAGAGAGAACAGTAGGGGTCCGAGAACAGAGCCTTGGGGGACCCCTACTGGAAGGGAGGAGGGGAGAGAGAGATCCAGAGGTGGTGACAGAGAAGGAACGGTCAGCAAGGTAAGAGGTGAACCAGGACAGGACGGAGCCAGAGAGCCTAAAGGATTGAAGGGTGTGGAGCAGGAGTGGATGGTCAATGGTGTCAAAGGCTGCTGAGAGATCCAAGAGAATGAGAAGGGAGAAGTGGCCCCTGGCTTTAGCAGAGAGGAGATCATTGGAGACTGTGGCCAGGGCAGTTTCGGTGGAGTGGAGAGGGCGGAAGCCAGATTGGAGAGGGTCAAGGAGGGAGTGATCAGAGAGGAAGGTGGAGCGGCGGCTGCAGATGAGTCTCTCAAGTATTTTGGAGGCAAAGGGGAGAAGAGAGATGGGGCGATAGTTGGAGAGAGAGGTGGGGTCAAGATTAGGTTTCTTGAGAATGGGGGAAACAAGAGCGTGTTTGAAGGAGGAGGGTAAGATACCGGTGGAGAGGGACAGATTAAAGAGGTTGGCGGGTGGGAGCAGGTGGCGGGGGAGAGGGAGCGAAGGAGGTGGGAGGGGATGGGGTCAAGGGGACAGATAGACGGGGGGGAGAATGAAATGAGAGAGTGGACTTCTTCGCCCGTAGTGGGGCATATGACCCCGAGGAGGAGTCTGCACAAGCAATAGATCAATTGCACAGTCCCACTTCCAGTGGTGAGGTAACTCCTCTGCTTTGTGCTTGCAGAAAACATCAGGCAAGTGGAGAGATTACTCCAATGGAGGGTGAAGAAAACCCAGTCATTTTGAAAAAAAACAGAGCACCAAGGGAATAACAAGGGTGAATCCAGAATCTAAAGTCAGGTCAATACACGGTATAGCCGGTCAGCAAGCAGTATTCCAAAGGGTTAAAGCAGAGGCAGGTCCAATGCAACAAGTCAGTGTCAGGTACTTAGGCTGGCTCTTAACACAATCACCTAGCTAAAGCTGTATAGCTGAAGGTCCCTTTAATAGTACCTATAGGCACTTCTTGTTGACTTCACCAGAAACTTTCAGAATGAATGGAATTGAACAGAAAGTTCTGCACATGCTCAGAACAGCTGTCAATTGTGGCAAGACAACAAAGGAAGCCAGACCAGACTTCTGTTGGAAAGGAGCCTGGGCAAGACAGACGAATGCTGAAGGTCTGTAGCAATGGGCAAGCCATAGGAAATGGGTTGTTCTAACAGGTAATGAGTGGCATGTCCAAGCCGAGGATGGGCATGCCAATGCTGAAGTCCCCATCAACAGTGACACTATCTTATTGTATTTGTAATATTACAATATGCATTGTCCCCATCTATCCCAATTCCATTTTATTGAAGATCCATAGAAAGTTATACATTTTAGTTTTACAATAGGGCTTTTTAAGGCACTAGTGATCTCAGGGAACAAATATTACTATGCTGCCCCTAATTTGTAATCCCAAATTTCTGATAATGCTTCCTACCGTTCAAAACACATTTGAACATTTTTCAAAACACAAAACAACAAATGATGGCATATTCAATTAGCTGCAGACATCACGGCTATGGCTTTTTTAAAATATTACGGTAGTGCATTATCATGGATTTCCCTTTGCAACCCTAAGGGGGGGGCAAAGGGAAATCCGCGATGTTGCGGTAACATGAAGTGTCTTCGGGTCCGTTCTGAATGCACTTCGTGCTTAATCGAATGTGACAAAATGTAACTTGTCATATATTTAGTACAATAAAATGCTTTAATAGTCGACTCCCAAACATAAGCAATATTAATAAAAAGTTTATTTTTATTTATTTATTTAGCCATACATATGTCAGACCTGTGGTAGGCAGCCTGTGTGTCTTGTAGTTCCACAACAGTAGGAGGGCATCTTGTTGCATAAGTCTGTCCCGCTTCACTAAATTAATGCTCCCTTCAAGACTTCATAATCCCTTTATTGTTAAGGCATTCTTTCACCGGAGTATTTTGACACCTGGGCTCATCACATTCAGACTTCAATACCAATAATCATCCTGTGTTGTACCCACACCTAATACCTTGTTTTTTTAAATACTATGATTTATCCAAAAATACCATTGTTTTTTGGGGGGAAGAGCGGGGGGGGGGAGGGGTGGGTTTATAAGCCAAGAATAGAATGCACGGTAGTTTCTGGAATAGTGGAGAATAACCAATTTTTCATTTATTTTACCAATATAAAGTTGGATAAACAGTTAAGAAAAAAAAGGAATGGACAAATATTTCTGAATAGCTGACAGTCTTCCAACAATAATGGTGCCTCATTTCTATTGGTTGAATCAGCGTAGGGAGTACCAATAGTACAAATATGCAACTGCCACTCTGTATTTTTAAAATATGAGATGATTGCAATGTAAAAGTTACAAAGATACAAAAAACTTAAATGGTGGGGATGGCATATCATTTAGCAAACTAGACAACCTACCACATGAAATGAGAAGAAAATGACCTTCCTCATCTAAACCTGTAATAAAAAAGAGATTCCAGAAGGTGAGACAATAGAGGAATATTTTTCACTTATTTACTAAACTAAATTTGGACAAATAGGTAAACAACATGGCTTGGCATACTTTTCATACCTTACTTTTCTTGTCTCCATTTGTTTGGATTGACTCAAGGGGTGACCGGAGTACAAATATACACCACTTACCTTTATTATAAGTAAAAATCGGCTCCCTTATTTGAAAGAGAGGACACCGCTCTTTTAAATGTCGGTGCCCCTAAGTATTTTAGTGATGCAAAAATGCTATTTCTAAAAAAGCACCGCCTTGTATTTACACTAATATTGTGGGTAAAAAGGGGCGTAGGGAGGGTGAGATCTGAGCTCTCCTAGAGCTCCCTTCATTTGCTTATCTACTTTAATGTTATTTATTGTCTGTTAATCAAAAATATTAAGGCAATAAAGCCAGGGACACCTTTGTTTGAGAAGAGGGACCCTTCCCCTTCCAAACAAGTGTGTCCCCAAGTTTTTTTGAGCCAGGGTTAGGGACTTTAAACAGTCTTCTCCAATTCCTAGCATTGTTAGTACTTGTAACCTAGCAGGTGAGTGCTTGTGATATGAGCATGAATGTGACCTCATGATGCTGCAGTGGATCTCTCGCTTCAGTACTACAACAAAACCCTTAAAATATGGTGGGCAGAGGACAGTGGTTCTTGTTTTAATACCTTGACTACAGGACAAGTGGGACTCTCCGTTTATCAAATTTTAGACTGAACAATCAAACGCGAGCTACAAGGATTCCAATCTTTTTCATTACATGAAGGACCAAGCAGAGAATTGCAATGGTTGGGGCCCATGAAACATTGTGTGTGGACCGCTGAAGGAGCATGGGCTGCTACCAGACGGAGCAGGGGCTGGCTGGCAGGCAAATTTTAGCCCATGGAACGAGACTCAGCTCAGCAGCTTAATAGGAACATATTATAAGAAATAAAATGCAGGTATCTCAGTGACCCAGCCCAAGGCAGCCTACTATGGGACCAGCCCTGGGGGAAAATGCCCCCCAGCCCACCAGCACTGCCAGCCCTTTGAAGGGGTGTGGCTAGCCACAAGAGAAGCAAGGCCAGATACTAGAGGGGACGTGGTCAGCCCACAAAATAAAAATTGCTTTTCAGGTACAAAATATATAAAATCTAAATAATATATAACTTATATAAAACTTTTTTTTAACTTACACTTATTTAAATAAATAAAGTTTATGAATACAATTTTATTTTGGTACTTATTAATTATACAGGTGCACTGTAGTGCCTCATTGTTGCGCCATTTATACTGCTTTTTTCAACTCCCTTTTTACTGGCCTCACATCAGTGAATTCATCAAATCAGCAAGGCAGTGAAACATCTTCTCTCTTCTGATGTCTACAGTACAGCTATGAAAGTGGTGCAGGGAGGCCAGTCTAGTATCTTGTAAGTGGAGCACAGGAAGAGGGAATGTTTGGTAGAAAGGAAGAGAAATGTGTTGGCAGGGGCAGCAGCAGAATGTGGTGACTGGCAGCAGGGACGGGGAATGCAGCAGATGCGATGTCTGGCAGTGTAAGAGGTCCACTAGGGGAGGGATGGAGATGTCCGAGCGCCCAAAACGCTGCAGGGGAGAAAGGCCCCTGTCTTCATGTGAAGGGCACTCGTTTTGCTTTAAGGGGAAAAGGGGGAAATAAAGGAGGGACAGCTCCACAAGGTGAGTGCACCAAGGGAACAGCCCTCGCTGCGGCTATACTCACGTGTGTGAGTCTATGATGGCGACTCCCTCTATACCTTCCGCACACCTTGTCTTACAACCAGCACCTGTAAAACAATGGAGACAAAACCACAAAGAACAATCCCTTATCCAACACCCCAGATAATCACTCAATCCCGAGGGACCGCTAAGGGCTCCCTGCCACTTCCGACGGCGTCTGCAGCACTGGACGTCCCTCAACTTCGGTCTTCTCCACCGGGGATCTGCCAAGATGGCAGTGCCCGGCGGCTTATTAAGCCCTGAATGGCTCGTGGCAGCGCCAAAAGATTAAATGGCCGGAGGCGAGCCAGGATTGGCTCGCCTGTCCGGCCACTGATTGGCCAGCAGCGGGAAGCAAGCCCTGATTGGCTTGTTTGCCCGCTGCCACCAGGACCTGCAGAAAACAAACGAGAATACTCACCGCTGGAACGCCGGCCGGGTGAGTAGTTTCCTCCTTCTTCGTTCTTCACCCTCTTCTCGGGCACAGACGTTGCAGCACCCCTCTCCACAGCAGCAGGAGGGGGAGTGTGGCACATGGGCTGTCTGGCAGTAGGGAGGGCGACTGTACCAGAGTGCTTGCCTGGAAGCAAAGAGGGGGGTCTGGTAGATGGGGTGTCTAGCAGCATGGAGGAAGAGAACATATAAATACAAGGGGCTGCACCACAATGACAGCAGCCTTGGGTAAGAACATATAGGTATAATAGGGTACATATAGGTATAAGGGGGAACAGGGACAGTGGACAAGCGGAAAAGTAGGAGGGGATCCTTAGTCAGTGAGGCCCACTGCCTGGTTACATGTGCTAAATAGACTGTCTATTACCCAAACTGTACAGTGAACTCATGGATACAGATGACTAAACTTTCCATAACACCCCCTCTCAAATTTTCATCTATGTTGCACCTACCATGCAAAGCTTGATTCACACACACACTCACATTCATGATGTTTGTACATTGAAAATGAAAGCTCCATGTTGTTAGCAACTAATCTAGACCATCAGTTCATTTATTTTCCCATGGCAGATTAGTTACATTTGCACATTTTGTATTTCACTTTTGTATTGTGAATATAGCTTATAATATTTAATAAAGCATTTAGTGATAAACACACCTGATGATCTAAAGGGGGCACATCATCCTGCATTGGGGCCCACCAGGGTTTTTTCCTGGCTTTGCCCATGGCCCAGGTGAAGAACCCTAGTGCTTTTCAGTGCAATGCTGATAGACTCTGGGAGGAGGTCAAACTGTTTTTGCAGACCTATCCCCTTATACAGGTACTAGCCTGCATTGACCAGCCTAGGGCTGGTTTTCACTATGATTGGGTAATGTCATCGACTTGAATGTCTTTTATCAATGGTCGATTGAATATAATCAGGTAAAACAATAAAAAAAAAAACCTTTTTAACTCATTCCTTGCTTGGAAATCATTCCCAGAGTGTCTCCTGGCATTTCTGTTACTTATGATTACCTCTGTTACCTGATTATTATTGCTGACTTTGAAAGCCTGCCCCAGACCCCTGATTTGACTATTGTGTATGAACATTTACTCTCAGCACTGTGGATTTGCCTCAGTACTCTTTTGTTTACCTCTATGGATATGATGCTGCATCCCAATTGTAAAGCGCTACGGAATATGTTGGCGCTATATAAATAAATGATGATGATGATGATTTACAGGCAGTAATAATACTCCAGACTACACCAGACCCTGTACTCCTTTGTGCTAGTTCACTAGTAGTTAAGGCATAAGTGGGCATCATCTGTGCTTCTAGTGTTTTAGGTACATTAACCCTGACAATGGATATTTGTGTAAAAGGTAAGTCTCTCAATGTCCAAATGTCTTTACCTGTCCACATGACTCCTCAGTGCCAGGGAGAAAATGTAAATGTATTTAACCACAATACTGTGCTTTTTTGAGGGACACTATACTGTTAAGGAAATCACTCCCTACTTGCATTAGAGGTATATTATTTGGGTGTTAAAGTATTTTCTTGTCCCCACTGCTTTTATCCTCCATGCAAAATAATATATGTATATGTAGGTACATTAACTGTCTTTGTATATTTTACAGTTTTAATGTTACTACAGTTGATCAATTTTGGCAAAGATAAATGCAATTTGATCAGTTGATAGGACTACCAAGGACCTGAGTTACATAGCACTGGCTTGGAACAAGTATTTCATGATTTGTAAGGTTTCCATCATATTTCAGGTCACTGGTTTTTCAACAATACAATCTGTCGCACCAGTGATACTAAAAAGACAATAAACAGATTAAATAATAACAGGAAAAAACTACTGTACACTAATATCATTGGGAACTGATAATTTTGTATATTTGCTAGTTTTATTAAAAGTATCAATAAAAAACGCTATTGTTTTGTGGCAGCTGCAACATCACAATTTTTTTAGGCATGCCCTTGTACATATAGGTTGAAGGTCAAAAATGGATTATTAATATTATATTATTTGTGTTAGACATGTGGAAAGGTTTATGAATAAATAATCTAGCATGAGTTTTCATATTTATTTTCAGGGTCGTGCTATGGCTTTAACATGAAAATACCCTTGACCTGTTCTTTCCAGACATTGATAAAATGATCCTTTACCTGCTTTCCTCAGCAATGAAATTGAAACCATTTCTAAACTAGTATTGCTTCTTTTAACAAAAAGACATGTATATAAACATTCTCTTTAAATAATTTCTGTCTAAGTTTTTATTTTTAGTTTTACACTCCATGTGATTACATTTTCCAAAATTTTTTTACAAAATCAAATGGAGAATTATTAAAAATAAGGTTTTTAGATGGAGCGCAGTGAGGTTTATATGCAATCAGTTGCTGTGTAGAGATCCAATGCAGCACAACCTGTGCAACAATCTAAGTAAACCAATCACATTCTGAAAGCCATGTTTCATTGATTTTCGGTTAGATTGCAGTTGATTCTTCCTGTGTTAGCTTCAATTCTAAACACCTACCAAGTGCTGAGCCTTTTAAACTGCAGTCAGTGCACTTGGTTAAAAGCTAATGTCTCACCTCATCTTGGAAATAAGATGATAAATCGGGGAAAATTATCTGTATCATATGTTAACAGAAAAAGATAAGTGTTACTTAAGACCCAGTACTGTAAAATTGGAATGCATGGTGCATAATTGCATTCAACTTAAACAATACATATATGTATTTGTATAATAAAAAAAGTACATTGGATCTTGGCTGCATTATTCTACTCTCCCAGAATACCCAGGAGCCTCACAAATTTTGGCCACCTCTTTGTGGCATCATGTTCCCATGATAGCACTGTGTATTCAGGGATGGGAACATGATGACCCGAATCGCATTGTCACGCCCCCCCCCACCCCCCCTTCCAGTGCTTGCCGTTGGCTTCTGCTCTTCAGGGGGGTGAATAAAAAGTTGGCAAGTGTGATTATTGTTCAGAGTGAGTAAAGATTATTGCAGGGAATTGTCCATCAAGGCACAACCTGTATTTGCAATCAGCAAAAATAGCTTCTGTAAATGTGCAAGAAGGACAACCAGTCATCTACCTCATCCTAGGTTGCACTGAGGAGGATTGCAGATCTTCAACATCAGATCCCAAAGACACATGTGGTTGAATGGATTAATTCAGAACAGCTGCTGTTTATCCTATGTGAATGATGTGCATGCGTTATGCCTGAATGGGGAGATCCTTATTTGGATAACGCTCAACTAAAGTCACCTTTCCATAACAGCCACAGTAAACAGTTAGGTATAGGGACCTTAGACAATTTGCCAACTTTCTAGAAAGGGATGGAAACAAACGCTGGATGCTAATTTGCCCTGCTCCTACACTTTCACCATGCTGGGTGTTAATTGATGTTGTATGGATGGAGCAGAAACAATTAAATCCACATCACCTTCCTTCTTCTAGGAGCTCCATAACATGGAGTGGTAGCTTGTCCACTGCAGGCAAGAACATCTGCAGTTGCCACCAAAACTATGCCTATTATGTACAAGTCTATTCTCTGCATCCTGCATAGGTTTTCATGGTTAGCAATGTTGCCCATGTTCCCTAGCCTCTGCCCCGTCCACACAAAGTCACTGTGTAGATTGCAGGTAACCATCAAGTCCTTTTCTCAGCCTCCTCTTGGCAGTGTGAAATACTACCAAGCTAAAGACAAATGTGGTCAGGAATCCAGAGATCTATAGAACAATAAATGGCAAGTATTATAGCCTAAACATCTGTGCTTATAAGGGTCATTACAGGATCAAATAAATCCTCAGAATGATTGAGGAACCCTTTTGGGGTACAAGAAAACTAAAGTTATTTATGCTCTCCTGTGGACTGTAACAATGCTGTGGTGCTATACAGGGAAATATGTTGGGGGCAGCACATTTTTAGATATAACTAGGCCTATTTCACTGTACAGCACATACATAGGTGCATGCTATATGCTATATTTTCCTGGTCCAGTTGAGCAGATACTCTGAGAAACACTCATGGCCCATTTACACCTGTGAATAAGCAAAAATACATATATAAGAGAAGAATATTCATCATTTATTTTTAATATATTTTCCATTTGCTTTTCAGCCATTTATGCTTTTACCAATACAATCCATTTTACTCGTAGAGCAGTTAATACATGAGAAGTAGAACATCTTACATTCTGTAATCTTTACTGCAGCAGTAAGATCTTTGGTGTGCACAACACCATTTCATGCATATATTTAATAAACAAAAGCACATTTAAAGAAGAAGTGTGCACGGGTCTTTAGATTTTTTTATGGTCCCCAATTGAAATGTGCACATCTACAAATGCAAATGTGTCAGCTCATACTTAGCACATTTAGACCATTCTTTAATTAAACATTTTGTTCCTTTCCCCTTTAATCTCTGCTCATATGAGCCGCCTGTTGCTTTATTACACATTTATGAGAACAACAGGACTATCATTATTTAAAGCGCCCCGATTTTACATTTTTAATAATTAAGAAAAAAATAAGGTTTGCACAGTAGATTCTCAAAATAGACCTTTAACGTGGAGGTTTCCTAACATTAAACTTTTGACTCTCTAATTTCCAGAGTGCACAGCTTAAATTGTTTATAATTGCATTGGTTTATATGAAACTATTACTGGCCTCACTCTGTAAATTTGACCTACATTGAGCTAAACTCATCACATTGA
The DNA here is from genome assembly GCF_038048845.1 of Mixophyes fleayi. Classification (NCBI taxonomy): domain Eukaryota; kingdom Metazoa; phylum Chordata; class Amphibia; order Anura; family Limnodynastidae; genus Mixophyes; species Mixophyes fleayi. The sequence goes on along the minus strand of NC_134403.1, from coordinate 115,053,509 downwards.
AAGTAGTGGCTATTTGCAGTGTGATTGCATTTTTCCAGTATGTAAATGCTCCATAATATTATTATTATTGTCATTATTAGTGGGAAAAATAAACCATACATAAAACAACGATATACAATGTAGACAAAATAAGTGCAGTCATGAAAACAAAAAACACAAAAGGTAGGTAGGGAAGGCTATGTTCATAACAGCTTACAATCTCGAGGTTCCATATAAACTTTAATAGTAATAAACATCACTGATGAATCTTAACTATTTTTTTTGCTATGGGAATTTTAATCACTTCTTTAAGGCATTCAGTACAAGGCAGGTACATAAGAACCAGTGAGACTGAGACTATTTCAGTGTTAATAATTAATAACACAAGGCACTGTTCCTGTACTTATTATTAACAATTGTTAACATTATTAACATTCATTTATATAGTGCAGCAATTTACTTTTACAATTTGGAAGACACATTGTAATAAAACCAGACTGGGTATTCATAAACAGAGAAAGAAATAAGAGGGCTCTGCTCACAAGTTTACAATCTGCAAGCAAATAGGAGTTTGTTACATGAGGTTAAGTGCCACATATTGCATATTGACCAGCCAGATTGTAATGGGAAAAAGTGCTTAATATTGCTATATGAGCCAGTCATACAGCAATGTTACGAGTAGAGAATTGTTTCAACATAGAAAAAAATAAACATAAGTTTTGACTGAACTGTACAGAGGAGTGATAAGCAACTAGAATATCCTAGGTAGGTTAATGAGGCGATTTGTGAATTTGATAAGCTTGCCTATAGAGCTGAGTTTCCAGGGAACACTTAAGGTTTGCAGGCTATGGAAAAGTCTATTGTACGAGGGAGGGCATTTTTACAGAGTGTGCAACTTTAGAAAAAGTCCTGTGATTTAGAATAGGAGCAATAATGAGCGTGGATGAGAGAAGCAGCTCTTGGACATAGCAGAGTGGATGAGTTCAGAGATATTTTTAGACAAGGAGGGAGAGGCATGTTGGTGCAGTTTTGCTAATTGCTTTTATATGTTAATATAAATGTTTTATGCTGGAATCAGTAAGGTATAGGCAACCAATGTAGGGAGTGAATTAAAGATTTGTATGAGATGTTATATTCTGGAAATATTTCTTATATTTATGTAACAGGATTTGCATACAGATTAGATGTTTGGTAGAAAGGACACTTGTGAATAAAGGATGACACCTAGGCAGTCAGTTTAAGGGGGGTTGGGTTTTTTGTTGTGTCATCAACAGAAATAGAGATATTAGGCAGATAGCTTCAGCTGGCTGGTGAGACAATTAGAACAATTGTTTAAAAACTGAGATTGAGGTGGTGAGACGACATCCAAGATGAAAAAGCATAAAGACATTCAGTAACTCAGGCTAACACAAATGGTGAATGATCCAGAAAGGATAGATAAATTTGGTTGTTGTCCACATAGAGGTGACAGTGAAATTAAAAGGCGTTTATTTGTTTGAGGTATAGATAGAGAAGGTATAAAGAATAGATAAATTGAGGAAGAGATAATTTCAGAGAAACAAACTCAGGATGAAAACAAGGAGATGACAGTGTCCTGAAGACCAAGGGAATGCAGAGTTTTTATGACAAGTGAGAGGACAACAGTGTCAAATGTAGCATAAAGGTTAATCATAATTAGTAATGATTAATTGCTTTTTGATAAAGCAATGATTAAATCATTTATCACCTTAGGTACACTCTGGAGGATTTTTTGACGTTTATCGGGCCAATCACTTGATAAAACGACCACTCAGCCACATATTGCATTAGTGTGTATACTTACATGATGAACGACAGTCGTTCCAAAGTGCCAATTGTAAGTTCATTTGGCTGTTCGTACTGTTTAATGATCTTGTTCCAATCACCTTCCGATCATGTAGTGTGTATGTACTCACAATCATGAATTCCATAGAGTTTACAGAGTCATGGTCTTTTCAGCAGATGCCGGCAATGAATGTCCCGGTGACTAAATGTAGAGAGTTCTGTAGATGGAATAACATTGTTCGTTCGTTCTGAGACGGAGCATGGGAGTTGAGAGACAGGGTTTTAATCTGACAAAGTTTTGGACAGAATTCTTTTAGAATAGAATTAATAATTTCATACTTGAATAATGATGGAAAAATACCAATGGAGCTAAGCCTGGGAAGAGCACAGGAAATGGCGATTGGGCAGCACGGTGGCTTAATGGCTAGCATTTCGGCCTCACGGCACTGGGGTCATATGTTCGATTCCAGACCATGGCCTTATCTGTGTGGAGTTTGTATGTTCTCCCCATATTTCTTGGATTTCCTCTGGGTGCTCCAGTTTCCTCCCACATTCCAAAAACCATACTGGTAGGTTAATTGGCTGCTATCAAATTGACCCTAGTCTATCTTTCTCTGTGTGTGTGTATGTTAGGGGAATTTAGACTGTAAGCTGAAATGGGGCAGGGACTGATGTAAGTGAGCTCTCTGTACAGCGCTATGGAATTAGTAGCGCTATATAAATAGCTGATGATGATGATGATGATGACTGATTTGTGTGGTGGTAGAGTTGTGTGGACAAGTTGTAGGGTAGAAGAAGAAGAAGAGGGTAGATGCTTCATCTTCATTTTTTGGGTTGAAATTACAAGAAGGTGATAGTTTGTGCAGGAATTGAGCAGGTTTGCTGCTCAAAGAAGTAAATACCATTTGAGATCAAATAATGATCATAATAATCTTGTCCTTGAAGTAGGACGCAAGATCTTGGGCAGCTGGTTGTGAGATGGTGAGAAGAGATTTAAATGTTTTAAACAGTTATTTGGAAAGTCCAGAATATTTTGGTAGTAATGGTAAACATCAGTATATTTGAAGAATTCATGAGAGGCATAAGACTAGCATTGTACTTTAAGGGAGAATCTTTACAGGTGATGTATTTCAGCCATGGCTGAGATTGTAGCCGACACAGAGAAGAAAAAGTAGCTGGAACCACTTCATCAAGGTCTGTTGATAGGGTGCGTTTAAAATATGATACTGCCAAAACCGGGCAGGTGATTGTAGATAATGGGGACAGAAGCTGTGCAGAGGTGAAAAGTTAGAAAATCTAGATAGTGTGTACTTCAAAGCATGGAAGATGAGTGATGGTACTTATATACCTAACATGCTATTATTATAAGTTTAAAAACTTTAAAAATTTCTACTGATGTACAATTAAACTTATTACCTTGCATATATCATGCCAATCTTAACAATAGCACTACACATTTCATCTCTGTATTTTCTAGTTTGTACTAAATAAATAATCCCTTCTATTGGAAGTGTGATTAAGAGCAATAAGGGCACCATAGCTTGGGACAGTCAATGTTCCCTCTAAACTATGAATACAGTTAAAAGCTCAATCTAATGAGGACTTCACTTTAAAGGGCTGCATTCGCAATCTGCAGAAGTCCCATTTTTAACATTATTCTTTTCCAGATAGCTTAGGGGCGAGCAATGTCTACAGGATCTTTTTCCATGCAGTAATGCCTTAAAGTAAAAGCTTTTCTAAATAAATATTCTCACCTTATTTTGCATTTTCAGCACCATTACCTCAGGTTAGGGTCAAATGTCTAATAGCAAACATTAGCAACTCTTAAACAGATTGATTGGTAGAATGATTTACGATATGATTTGGAAGGTTAATGCTGTTTTCTGTAACTCATCTCACAAATCTTTTATTACTGGTGCAAATTAAACAGTCATTTAAAATATTTTTACAATGCGCCTTGGATCCGTTTGTTGTTATTTTTATCTCACTTGAGCTTTTGGTCCTGTGAGGTTTGCAAACTGATTCACAGCGGTAGAACGTTGAAATGCATAGAAAGTTGACATTGGCCAAGATGTTATGCTCATCTTCACACATCTTGTCACTCTGATTTCCTAGACATTTTGCTAGTTCTGCTATTATTGGTCATTGCAAAACAAATTTAAAAAGATTGCATAGTTTTACTTAGATTGCTTCAACATTTCCAGCAGACTGCAGTGCATGTAATGAATGTGACTACAATACAGAACAATGCAAATCAAAGGAAGAATAGTGCATGTTAAATGCATTGTGACTGTTGCTGACCAGTTTTGTTTCAGTTCTTGGGCTACATGAGCATCTGTGCAACAATGACCCAAATACACTAATTTAGAATTTAGTGGAATAACTACTCACCTGGTAGCAATGTAACTGATTTGCATGATGTTAACCTCATATATGCCATATGTGACTTTAAATTCTGCACTACAACCTGCTTAATGCAGGTGTTCTTCCTGAGGCTGTGCCAGTCCTGTATTATAGAAGCAGCAAATTAATGATGCTAACCATCATTAAATGGCATTGAAGGGAGTGTGTGTGAGTGGAAGGATCAATCCCAAACTGTAATCTTTATTTTTCTGTATTCCCCACCCTGCCCTCCCAATGTCTTACAGTCTGACACTTGTGGTTGGTAAATGTTTTAATAAAAATGTTACTATATGCAGCTCCTAATAACAGTAATATTAGTATTCATAACTAGATTCAACATTGGTTTAATATTTATAGAATTTACCAATGTAGAACTTTCACAATATAATGTGCAATGTATACAGAATTATTTTACCAGCACTACCGTCAGAAAACTAAATACCAAGGTGTAATAAATGTAATAACTGTACTTACTTGCAAAAAACAAGAAGAAACTTTATAATATGTGTAAGCCATTTTTCTCTTTATTTATAAAGTGAAAACAACAATGTTATGTTTTCTCTTATTAAGTGTCTAAGGATGTCTCTAGGGATGTGTCTCAAGGGGCCTACCTCAGTATGAAAACAGATCTCGCCTAAGTGTTCTGAGCAGATGGTGAAATGAGAACATGATGCAGGAATTAACCTATTGCCTACCACAGAGACGCGTTGTCTTATTGCTCTCGATTTCATTGTTGTCCATTCTGACAGCGAAAGGGTTAAATATTCACAAATACTTTCACTTGTGCTCCAGGAATGATTTTTGCAATAATTTTAGTCAGGTTCTACCTCTCCTGACAGATGTTCTCACAGAGTAAAGCTGGAGTTCTTAACCATTAACTGGGATTAAGCCATCCTGTTTGTGTTAAGAGGTTTATAATATTTATCCTGGGAAAATCATCCTGTGAATTTGTGAAGATGATACCTTAATTGGCTGAATACTGTTAATAGATTTGCTCCCACAGGATCATTTTGACCTTATTGTCAGAAAAATGTCAGACTGCCAACAATTTGCTCATTTGTAAAATGTGCCAAATCTTTATATTGACACAGAGAACAAGCTGGACAAAAACTGCTAATTTTATTAAAGAGAATTTTTACAAAGAATAAATTAGATGCTGTGTTTTGCTCGATAATATTTCCGGAAGGCAAAAAAGTGTCTTTCATTAAGTCTTTAATCTGATATTGTTATCTTTATATTTATACACTTAATTGAGGCTTAACTTATTAAGTAACAATAACATTAATTTACAAAAGATTGATTAATGTGTAAATCTAAATTCATCACTCCAGTACAATATGAAGTTCTGTTTCTTTTGTTAGCTGTCATCACTAAAATTGGTGAAGTAGAAGTTAAATCATGGCAGACTAAATAGTGCTGCCAAATCCACACAGTGAATGCAGACAATTGGAGCCTGATCCAGTATGCAAATATTTAATAAAAGTAAGATGCAGGTAGACAAAGTCCAGCATTTCTTTGCACTAGAAGATGGCATTGAATGCAGTAGTGGATTATAATAGGCATGGATTAGGCTACCCTCCAGGTAGCAGAGCAGTAGGAAGCTCATGGCTTGCACGCCCCAACAGGCCTGTGCAGAGCCGGATTGAACAAAATGGGGTGGATGATTGTGTGGACCAATAGCAGAGCTGGAGGATCCCTCTGGCAAGTTTGCAGAAATTTATATTTTTTGTTTGCATTTGTTAAATGGAAATCTGTTCATAAGGGAAACTGCTTAGTATTACTTTTTTTTTTATCCACATTTTTTTGCATCCCCAGAAATCATAAAGTTTCTATGATTTATATATTTACTGGTAGCTTTGACAAAGGGGGCCCAGGTTTTGGTTTCTGCCCAGGGGCAGCAGTAATCTTACTTCACCACTGATTGTTGACACTGAAATAGACAGGAAGAGCAGCACCTAATAGGTATATAGATGACAGTTTATTATAAGCATAGTTGCCTACTCTCCCGGAATGTCCGGGAGACTCCCGAATTTTTCTCAGTTCTCCCGGACTCCCGAGAGAGCAGGCAAAAATCCCGGATCCAGCGTCTCCCCGTTGTTGTAGATGGTGGGGGCGGGGCTAACCGCGGCATCGTGGTCCCGCCCCCTGCTGCGATTGGCCAGAATGTCTCATGATTGACAGGGGGCGGAGCCAAACGGCGCATCCCCGCGTGGCCACGCCCCCTCAACGGACCCCCTCCCGGACGGCTGTCTTTAAAAGTTGGTAAGTATGATTATAAGCTATAGGTGGACAAAGCCTGACATTTCTTAATATTAGTAAAAGAAGATGGCATTGGATGCAAATCAAACAGATGGAAAAGGCAGCCTAGTAGGGGGCAGTTAATAAAAGATACAGGTGGAGAAAGTCTAGTATTTCTTAATAATAGTACAATAATTCTACTTGACCCATATGTTGTAGAATAAACAGGACATGCATCATTTAATAATCCAGGCACAGGGAATGTCACTTGTTTTGTGGTTGAAATGCTAGGTTTGTTTGGGCCCCCAAAAATTACCCATTGTGGACTTTGGACTGTGGATTAGTTCAGGCTGAGAGTGGTCATCTTCCTCAATGTAGTCATCATCCTGAGTGTCTGCACTGATGTCAACAAGATCGTCACCAAATATAACAGGGTCAGGTTGAAATTCGACTCATGAACACACTGTCTTCAGGATTACTTGAGGAGTAAAGTGGTTCTTCATCAGCCTCAGTGTTCTTATGCTTCTTGGATTCACATGTTTCGTAGATGAAGACCTTCAGAAGAGAACACTGTTACACAAACTCAATTTTCTTAGAGTATCAGTGGCGCATGCAGGGGGGGTTTCTGGGTCTCCAGAACCCCCCCTCCGCTAACTAAGTGCCCACTATAGTGGCACTGTCCTATACAGCAGCCGCGGTGCTGTCAAAGAAATGTCCGCGGCGGTGCTGTATTGTATACAGCACTGCCGCGGACACTTCTTTGACAGCGCCGCAGCTGCTGTATGGGACAGTGCTGCCGAAACTGAGCTGCGCGGGCACATGCGCAGCAGCTCTCTCGCGGGGTTTTTTTTTTGGGTCTGGGGGGAAAACCTCCCCCCCTGACAATCCTGCGTGCGCCCCTGAGTATCATACATTTATTTTAAATAATTTTTTGTGCGTGCTCCATTGAGTGCTCTCTTTATACAGTATGTTACTCTCCTAGCAACATTTTGCTGCTTGCACTGCCATGTCGATCACACATTATTGATTTGACAAATGTGACATGTTTGCAATTCAATGAATTGAAATCAACAATAACTGTCTTGAACAACATTTTTCTCTGCCTTGCAAGACACACACAAATTGTTTAATGTGAGATCATTTTCAACTTCATAGTAATACTACAGTTATAGTTATTAACTTGAATAGCTTTTTTTTTACTCCCTGTTTACTATACTCTGTGTATCATACATTTATTTTTATACTGTTTTGCTCTTGTGCTCAGCACAATCATTTAATTTTGGGTGGCAAATATTAATTTATTGTTGGGGGGGGTAATTTATTTCATGGTAGGGATTATTTAATTACATAGTGTGACCATAGTAATGACTATTAATTTATGATGGTGTGACACCAGTATTTAATTAAAGTGAGGGGGATTTGAGGCTTATTAACTTAATGTGGGACTGAGTTTAGGGAGAAGAAGAGCTATTTATCAATTGTGAATACCAATTGTTTTCGAGCAAATTGGGGAGAGGATATAGGTTTAATTATTATATGGGAATAATTCTAATTCAATATTGCGGTTGTTTGTGGGCAAATAGATGCATTTATTAAATGTGGGTACCATCAATTTAATGTTATGCTATTAATTTAATGTTGAGCTGGTTTCAGGTAGGGAGGCCTACTTATTAAATGTAGGTACTATTGATTTAACTTCAGGGCTTGGTAGGGGAGGGAGGCCTAAATGGTTCACACACTGCTGAACTTTCCATTTTTTATGTATCTCAATTTTTTTCCAAAAAGACCCCTAACATTCAAGGATCCAGACAACCAGCTGCAAGCACAGGTAGGAGAGAGCAGCACAGTCTGCTAATAGTTATGATGCTGGTGGGGCAGTCCTGATTTTGTGTGACTGTCCTGCAAAGTCAGGACTTTTTCTAGACTGCAGCAATAGTTGGGATGTATATCCTGCTTCACACTGTACTGCTCGTTAAGGGCAAACTGCATTCACTACAGTTAGATGCAAGCAGCCTGCCCTCAGTAAGTAGTACAGGTAAAGCAGGCCATCCATCCCAACTATCCTGACTGAACGGGACAGTCACATAAAATTGGGACTGCCCCACCAGAATCAGGACAGTTGGCCACCATTGCCCGTATATTTGAAGGGGATGGGAAGAGTTGGGCATTAGCCAAGCACTGTCTCAAATGATAGCCACGCCCCTTGCATACACTCTGGCAGTGTGGAATGGAAGCCCGTTCTCTAGAAATCCTGCGTTTGCCCCTGACACCCTAACTAGACTGCCGTTGCATGCTGCTTTCCTTCTCTGTTCTGCGCCACCATCTGTTAGAAGGCATAAGTTTAAGATCTACATACAGATGTTTTTGTGGACATGTGTAGTAATAATGTGCATTTTTAATGTCAATCTAATGGGTATAGGCCCAACATAACATGAGTCTCTAAGTGAGCAATACCTGTGGGTGCTCCAGATCCTTTCCACAGTCCAAACACTTACTGGTTAGCTTCTGATGAATTGTGTGTAAATTAATGTATGTATGTAATATTCTCTTCAAAGAGCTGCAGAATATGTAGGCACTATTTAAAAAATAACAATAATAATAATAATAATAACAACTATATGGCTATGATTCCTAGTCAGTTCACTAATCACTAATTCATTTATATAATATTTATTCATCCTAAAGCAGAAATCCCATGAAAAGCAGGTGATATTTTTTTAACATAAATCACTGTAGCAGATTACAAGATGAATGTGATGATACCAGGCTTAATTTATCATGCTGTGCTACTACCCGGTATCCAAGATCCAAAATCACCCAAATACCCTAAATAAAATAAATGTGTTTTTTTAACAAAAAGGTAGCACCAAACAGCAATAAGAGCATTTAAATAATAACCTGCAACAAATCACACTACAGTCTGGCAGAGCCAAAATACAGGGTATAACTAAAATGCCTCACCAGTACAGTAGCCACTATCAGGAGGCACTGTCCATCCAGGCTTCTCCTGGGATGAACACACTCACTTCTTTGAGGCTACCAGCAAGGGAGAGGTCCCAGATCATTGTCACTCCACTTTTGGCGGACATACAGCTCCCCAAGACTGGAGAGAGATCAGAAACAAAGGCAATACCCCGTCACTGGTTGTCCCTTACCTGTCAGCTGGCAGAGTCCGCAATCACCACTTCATTCTTACTTCAGCTATCACTGGATAGTGAATTCCAATTTGCTATTTTGGGGAGCTGTCTTTAGAAGGCAGAAATGGTCTTCTGTGGAGGTCCAGGAACTGTCGGTTTGTCCTTGTCTGTGTTTAACAAAGGGATAGCAGTTGAGCTACTCTTGATACAATTAAGTATAGTTATTGTTCTCTGGCTTTTACAGAGCTTGTTTAGGTCACAACCCAGAGACATTACATTTAAATAAATAATGCAGTCATCTGTAATTAAGCTGTATGTGTGGACCTTTAACACAAAGAGACACACAGCTAAACATAGGATATACAACCCCTCTGGTGTGATGTATCTTAATACATGAATTTGGTGCTAATGTAATATAATCCTTCTGCCTAGGCTAAGTCAATGGACTTATCTACAAGTGCAACAAGGTAACAAAGCCACGCTCTTTCAGATATGTTTAAACTTAAATATACATACTTAAATATAAAGTAGACACAAGTTTAAACATAACGGATGGTGATTCAGCGCTCCCTACAGGTGTGAAATGTGGACACTGCAGCCTCGTGGGACCCGAGGGGGAAAGGGAGGGGGGAGGGGGTGGATTAAAGGGTAGCTCAACCCTTGGATACAGTAGTATTAGTTGCTAGTCCCTGGGCGCATGAACAGTGATAAATAGTTTTTGTTTTTACATGGTATCACTGTTCATGCGCCCAGGGACTAGCAACTAATACTACAAGTTTAAACATAACTGTAAAAAATAGATGGTCTAAAAACTTTATGGGGAAAGAAAGGGGTAGAAAAGTACATGATTTTTTTAGTCCACACTACGTGAGAAACGAGGAGCAGCCTAGTTGAGATGAAATTCACCCCTTGTTTCATCACAATGAGTGTTGTTATTTTTCATTTTTTCTTTTTTATTTCGTCAGGTTGCTATTAATGATTTATGACTTTGGACAACCATGGCAACCACAGTCACATGCCAGAAAGACTTTGGAATGTCCCTTTGAGCTCTGTCTGTACTGTGACATCCTCCTTCTCCTCCCTCTGCCATCACATGACATGCTGAGAGCAGTGAGCCTGCATCTATGTAGCAGACTGTGTCTGGTAGCCAGTTTTGATTCCCAATCAGATAGCTTTTCGATAATAATGATTTGTAGGAGGATAGCTAAGAAAAATGAATGCTTTAAAGTTACTTCTATGTGGTATTTAATTTTATTACTGTCTACGGTTGCACTACAGACTCAAAGCACCCCTGAATCTGGACCCTCTCCCACTGACTTTCCAAAATGATGGCAGTCACAAGGAGATAATGATATATGTATACATTGCACAGTCCAAAGATGATAAGATAAAGACATAACTTGGAAGTAGAAATGCTCACTGACTCCCGTGTTTTGGTTTTGGTTTTGGATCTGGATTACCGTTGTGTTTTGGTTTTGGTTTTGCCAAACCGCCATTGCGTGTTTTGGTTTTGGTTTTGTTTGGTTTTGTTTTGCTATTTTGTTCAAAAATCAATGTTTTTGGTCATAAAAGAACCAAATTTAGTGCTCCACCTGTTACTTGGATAAGTAATGTAGTTGTAAAGTTAATAAATTATCAAAAAAACTGTTTAATTCCTGGTAGGCCTTCATTAATTCTACACACAAACCAGATTGTCTTCCTCTCCATCTATGTATATTGGCAATGCAGCCATCGTCTTTGGATGTATATTACACCCTACACTTATAGTTAAATATGTAAAGAAATGGACCAAGGCAGTTTGGTTTCTGTCTCTATAGGCCCCCCTCCACTTGTAGAAATTACCAAAAAATTCAGCCGTTATAGACTATACAATATTAATTGAAATGGACAAAGGGAGTTTGGTTTCTGTCTCTATAGGCCCCCCTCCACTTGTCGAAAATACCAAAAAATTCAGCCGTTATAGACTGTAAAATATTAATTGTAATGGAGAAATCCAGTTTGGTTTCTGTCTCTCTAGGCCCCCCTCCAATTGTAGAAAATACCAAAAAATTCAGCCGTTATAGACTGTACAATATTAATTGAAATGGAGAATGCCAGTTTGGTTTCTGTCTCTCTAGGCCCCCCTCCACTTGTATAAAATACCCAAAAATTCAGCCGTTATAGACTGTACAATATTAAGAAAAATGGACAAAGCCAGTTTGGGGTCACTCTGTCTGTGACACCCTACCCTTAAGGAGAGTACACACTGGAGGGTGGCCAGCTTAAGTATTGCAAAGCAAGTTTGTACATGGGTTTCCAAATTGCCTGCTTTTCTTCCCAGTAAGGAAAGGGACTGTCTGACATTTCCATATCAATTACCTCTTGAAAGTAATCCTCCACCATCCTTTGCATGTTAATACTCATATTGAATGAAGTTATGGGCAAGGTCACACATTTTTTTGAAAAATCCTTCAAACCAGCCCAGATGTTAAACTGTTCTGGTCTGCCCTCTGCATCTTCCCTGCTACTTTTTGAAAATATTTTTTTTACGAGCAGCAGCTGCTTCAGAAACTGAAGGAGGACACGTCGTCAAGCCAAGGCCCAGTTCAGCGAACAACTTGCTGAGCAATAGCTCCTTGCAAAAGTTCACATCTCGTTCATTTTGAAGCAAAGACTCAATGTAGGTCTAAAACCTTGGATCAAGCACAGTGGCCAAAATGTACTGATCCGAGTTCAAGATCTTAATAACTCGAGGATCATTGTGAAGCGAATTAAGTACTTGATCGACAAGGCCAACATACTTTGCAGAATTGCTTGCTTTCATCTCCTCCTTCAGTTTCTCAAGCTGCTTTTCCAATAGTCTAATTAAAGGAATGACTTGGCTCAAACTAGCAGAATCTGCACTCACTTCACACGACACAACTTCAAATGGTTTCAGCACCTTGCACAGCACTGAAAGGATTCCCCACTGTGCAAGAGTGAAATACATCCCCTCCTTTCCCAATGTCATGGCTTGTGCAATATGCTTGGATGGCTTTGCGCTGTTCCTCCATCCTCTGAAGCATGTACAGGGTGGAATTCCACCTAGTTACCACCTCTTGCTTAAGTTGGTGGCAGGGCAAGTTAAACTGCTCTTGGAGCTGCTGCAAACTCCTACATGCTGTGGCAGAATGCCTGAAATGGCCTGAAATCTTACGGGCCACCGAAAGCATCTCCTGCACCTCACGGTAATTTCGTATGAAGCTCTGCACCACCAAGTTGATGGTGTGAGCAAAACAGGGAATGTGATGGAAATCACCCAGCTGTAATGCTCGCACTATATTGTTGGCGTTATCAGAAATGACATATCCTGGGGAGAGTCCAAGTGGTTTAAGCCATGTATCAATCACATCTCTCAGTTTGCGTAACAAATTGTCAGCTGTATGCCTGTTAGTGAAGCCAGTGATACAAAGAGTGGCCTGCCTGTGACAAATGTTACGTAGTGGTGTACATGCTGCTGCTGTTCCTGCTGGTGAAGGTGAATGACCAACCCAGTGGGCTGTCACAATCATATAGTCTTTGGTTTGACCACTTCCACTTGTCCACATATCTGTGGTTAAGTGGACAGTGGGCAGAATGGCATTTTTCAGTGCAATCTCTACATCTGTACACACTTTTTGGTATAGTTGTGGAATAGCTTTACGGGAAAAATGGTGTCGCAATGGAATTCTGTAACACGGACACAAAACCTCAATTAACTGTGAAAAACCAGCTGCGCTTATTGTGGATATTACAGATCTAACACTAACATGGCAGCCATGGCGTCTGTGATTCGCTTGGCAACTGGGTGACTGCTGTCATATTTGCTTCCCCTAGCAAATGATTGTTTCACAGTTAATTGCTGAAATGTAGGACTGCTCTTTTTCTTGGCCTTCCTCTGGGCTGACGATTCACCCCCAGCAGCAGTAACAGCAGCAGCAGCAGTGAGACTAACGCTTTCTTAAGAGGAATCAATAATAGTGCAGGAGTCATCCAGCCTTAATAAGTGGGATGCAGGGCTAACTCCGAGCGCTACTGAGGATATTGATGTGGATGGTGTGGTGCGTGTATTTTGTAGCCGTCGGGATGTCGGTGACCGGAGGGTTCTAGCTGATGATGGAGTGCTTGTAAATTTTTTGGAACAACTTTCAGCTTTTCCCAACACTTTGCCATGAACTTTCGTCAAATGGCGTAACATAGACGAGGTTCCAAGATGGTTAAGGTCCCTCCCTCGACTAACTGTGGCTTGACATACACTACAAATGGCTATACAATTATTGTCTGGATTGGGGTAGAAATAATTCCACATATAAGAAGTGTTGGATGGACTCTCCACAGGGATTGGTGTCATTTCTGATTCAGAGCATACGTTTTCCTCTAATGCTTTACTGTTATCTTTCAGCTCGGCTGACGCGTAACAGTAGTTTTGCACCACTTGTAGACTCCAAATGACTTGGTCTTGCTTGGTCACGAGTGACAGTACAAGAAGAAGGCTCGGTAACATTTTTGGATCTGCCACTAATAGAGAAAGGCAAAGGCCTCATTCTCTCTTTGCCACTGCGTGTGTAGAATGGCATGTTGGCAATTTTTTTTTTATCGCCAGTTAACTTTTCCTCAGTTACACTTCTTTTTCGCTTCAACACTGTAAAATTTTTTTGCTGTGTGTTTTTTTGCCTGATTTCAAAAGACTATGTAGTTTGACATCGCCTTTACCAGATGACGTACTGGGAACACTACCATCAGGACTGGTGACAGAACCTGGTTGCTGATTCTGCTCATATGTGGACTGCTTTGAATCCATTTTAATGAGGCCAAAGCACTTGTAGTGCTAAATATTGTTTTAGATACTGCTGACAAATATGACTTTTGACAGCCAGAAAAATTACAGTAAAGCACTGGGGAATATGGGACACCCCAAAAGCACTTGTAGTGCTAAAAATAGTTTTTTATACTGCTGACAAATATGACTTTTGACAGCCAGAAAAAGTACAGGAAAACACTGGGGAATATGGGACACCCCAAAAGCACTTGTAGTGCTAAAAATTGTTTTTTATACTGCTGACAAATATTACTTTTGACAGCCAGAAAAATTACAGTAAAACACTGGGGAATATGGGACACCCCAAAAGCACTTGTAGTGCTAAAAATTGTTTTAAATACTGCTAACAAATATGACTTTTGACAGCCAGAAAAATTACTGCAAAAGAATGGGGATAAGGGACACCCCAAAAGCACTTGGAGTGCCAGAAATTTACAAAAAAACCCTCCTCTATCCTCCTCTTACTGCTGTAACAATTGGTATTAAGATCAGAATTGTATTGAATAGAAACAATAATATGTCGTTACTGCTCTGTCCCTGCGCTGATATAGCCTGTGACCTAACCGTGCTCTCTTCCTCTGTCAAATGGCGATGGATTGCTGTGGAAGCTGGTATTTATGCTTTTTAAATCTCGCAAGATCCAAGCTCAGAAATACGAATACGTCACAATGACGTTTTGCCTCGATTTAGATTTCGAATGGGCGGGAGAGTACCGAGCGTGCTCGGCTCGGTACTTGGATAGGCTAAATTCGGATAAATTCGGATCTCGGGCAACCGATCCCCCCATCTCTACATGAAAGTAACATTTTGACTCACTTTCAGTACCAAGGTAAGGAGGAAATTAAGAGTCAAATGAATTGATAGATTCAATAAAATCAAAACAACTCATCTCTAATTTATATGTTTTCTAATTTTAGAATGGAGTTCTTGGTTCATTATCTATGCTAGGATCAAGTAACTAATATGCATTGTAACCTGAAACAATCCAGTGAAGATCGACAAATGTGATTATGTAAATCCTATAAATAAATAGTATTTGTCATGTCATGGGGATGTTGTGCAATGTCTGTGATCAGTGATGTAACATATGACATATGAGAGGGGTAGATTTGGACAAGAAGGGAAAATGCTTTAAAAGTATTGGAATACATGGTTTGGGGATCAGTCAGCTACTGTGAAATTGTCCCAACCTTCTGGTCTCTTCCCAGGTGACAGATTTTGTGGAGGTGTACATGAGTTTAGTTTTTCCTCTTTTGTGTTTTAGTTCTGTTTTATTTTAAGAAACTGTTTTACATTCATATCATGTATGTCAATTTGTTATATATATATACCTGTAATGAATTCAGAGGTAGGATTCCTTGTGTTAAACTAGATTGGCCGACCAAGGGTGCGGAGTCTAACGGATTCTCCGGTTTTCACCAAGAACCGAAGCAAGGCTGGCTGGGCTTCACTGCCAAGAACAGGTTGTAACACACAATACTGAACACAGTAGGAGAGGAAAGAAGCAACTGACAGCAATCAGAGAAACTGAGTCTGAACAGGTGCACAAATGGTTAATAATTTATAGGTTCTGGTGGCAGGCAGAGTTTCAGAACAAGGCGGGGTCTGGTACACAGGCAGATAATGAGGTACAGAGTCAGGAGGCCGATGGATAGTCAGAACAGAGCTGGAGTCTATTACACAGGAGGACAATGTGGTAGCAGAATCAGGAGGCAGATGGAGTGTCAGGACGGAGCCAGGGTCTGGTACACAAGTGGTCAATGAACAGCATAGCAACTCAGGGAGTGAGAGCACAGGAATTGAACAAGGACTGGGAGTCAGACAAGCTGAGACACTTGTTGCTCTGACACTACTATAGTCTAGAGACTATAGAGGGAGGTTTATATACTCTGCAGAAAGACAAGATTTTATTTTATATTTCTTTTTGTAAAGTAAGCCTTAGTGTGAGGGAGTGGGGTCTAAACAATTACATAAGAACAAGGCGCTTCAAGATTTATTATCATAATTTAGAATGGTGGCTTAGATGGTGTCAATAAATGCATTTTCAGTTCACCTGTACCTCTTCTGTTAGCATTAGTGTAGGTTCCAATTACATAATCAAGAAGCAGACCTCCAGAGTCATTTTAAAAACAAACGAATGGGATTGTCCAAAGGGATATGTCATGCCTGAGGATCTGTCTGTACTCAGGCTGAGTGGTGTCTCTGGAGTTAGGCTGGTGACTAGATACACAAAACTGTGTTGCCTGATTATGTTCCATTGCAAGTAAATGAAAGCACAGGTACAGGTGGTGATGAACTAGCAGAGGAGACAAGATAGGAACTGAATTGCTGAACCTGGAATGGAACCGGAATGCTGGAACCAGAATGCTGGAACTGGAACAAAACCGGAATGCTGGTTGATGGAACTGGAATGCTGGAGAACGGAAACAGAATGCTGGATGCTGGAACCAGAATGCTGGAACCGGAATGGTGCCAGAATACAGACTGCACTGTCTAAGCTGGAAGGATAGAAAGATGCAGACTGCTGGGAACCAGGTTGGTGTTTGGAAATACAACATTGCACTGGCAACAGGTATGGGCTCCAAGAAGTCCTCTTATAGTAGTTGTTGATTCTTGATTGGAGACTGCGGTCAGCTAGACAAAAACAGCACTCTGAGTTGCTGAGATGGATCAGGTGACTATATCTAAGATGGCAGCTCTCGGGAACTGGTTTTGGAGGGAAACTTGGAGAGAAGGCTGCTATCCCCTGATTGGCTGGGAGGAATTATGTGACCGAATCCAAGATTGCAGTGCCCATACCCTGATTCTGGAGGGATCTCTGGAGTGAAGACAGATTGGGCAGTATCCTGCAGATAGATCTGAAACAAGCAGAGCCTGAGGACCACAGGGACAGCTTGAAAAGATAGCGGAGAGGTAAGTGACAGGACCTGAGAGCCTGGTGTGTGACAGGATCACCAGAGGTAGTGTAAAAGTTGTATTTATAATATTAATAGAATTTATTGTGGGCATCTGATTTGTAGTATTATATATATTATTGTTATTGTACATATTGTTTATTTGAGGAATTGCTGATAAAATACTGTGAAAAGGCTAGGAACTATATCTTGTGCAAATATCTTCCCTCCATCCAGATCCTCGACCCCCTCTGATCTCTCCATCACTGTTGACAACCCCACTATCTCATCTGTTCCTCGACTTCGGTGCCTAGGTGTCATCCTTGACTCCTCTCTCTCCTTTGTCACCCACATTCATTCTCTTGCCAAATCCTGCCACTTCCAGTTACGTAACATTGCACGCTGATGAAGAGTATATAAATAATGTATTATTTTATATCTGATTTCATAACATATATCAGAATTTAGCCATATTTGAATGAGCACACTGGCTAGGTACAAAACCCTTCCCCACCTGTTACTGTGGAACTTGAGTACCAGTGAAACAAGTTTTGCGCAGTTGGTCAAATTAGCATATGAATGCTGCGAGTTGTTCCTGTGGAAGGTAGTCTCCGTCCTCAAGAAAGGTTTTACACGTGATACAAGGAAGAAGCTCTCTCTTCGTGCTGTGTTCCCAGCCTGACTAGACATGCTGCCATAGCTTGTAGCTGGACATACAGGAAAGTAAGTTGCCTGCTGGCCTTCAAGGTCCTGGCTAGTTATAATGGAGTTTTTGAATGGCATGAATGAAAGGTGAGTAAATCTGGAAATATATAGTATGTAATGTGTTTTTGAATGGAAGGTGGTCGAATATGGATGCATATGTGGTGAACTTGTGCTGGTTATGCATAGATAATGGTATGGGGTTAGTCTGATTTGTATGTGATTATGTAGTCTAATAAGAGCTGGGCCCTGTTGCTATGAAAGCTGCAATGGCAGTGAATTGGGCCATTACAGGCACATGTTGTTGGGATGGCTGACAATGTGTTGACTCCTGTAGTGCTGTACAATTCTTGGAGTTCTTGTTGTGCTTGGGATAGATTGTTGGTTTAAATGGAAGCATTTGTGTTATACATAGCTCTGTGTGGTTCTGTGTTGGTTTAATGTTGTAATGGAGTTTTGTTAGGTTATTTGAGTGGAATTATGTAAGTTCAGATAAACTGGAGTTAGTGAAGTTTTGGTCATGGAAGCATTTGTGATTTTGGCAAAGGCTATTGGAGATTGCAAATGTTGTGTCACGGGCACTAGGAGTCTTTACCCAGGGATCACCAGGTGATAGGCCTACCAGAGCAGTATAGGTGGTAATATGGTACTCTGGTAGCAGGGTGATCACGGAACAGGAAATAGCAGATGATGAGATGCTCAGGAAAGTCTATGACTAGCAGCACTGGCAATATGATGATAATAATACACGAGGAACTGTATGGACAAAGGACACGTGAAGGTAGTCAGTGGTCTGCGGTAGCAAGTTGTACCACTGCTATAGTGAGGAGGAATGTCCAACAGAAACGAGGAGGTGATGAGAGTCAGCGGTCTGCGGATAGCAAGTTGTACCGCTGTCAGAGTGAAGGAATGGAATCCAAGTGGAGGTATCCGGGGAGTCAGTGGTCTGCGTTAGCAAGTTGTACCACTGCTATGTGAGAGGATGCTGGAACAGGTGAAACTGGAAACAGGGATCAGTGGTCTGCCACTAGCAAGTTGTACCACTGAATATATATGTGAGGAGGTGCACGGGGAGAGACTGCAACACAAGATATACACGGGCACCTTAACTTTGATCCACAGTAATATGCACAATATATATGTATATATGACTGAACAGCACTGCCAATATAGAAAGTCTCTTGAAGTAATCCAGCACGAGATAACACAGTCAATGATGGCAATAGACTCAGCGGATAGCAAACTCCAGAGGAGAACCAACACAGTCCAGCAAGGTATGCAATACACAGCACAGTCAATGAGAAGTATGCATACCGTGGTTCAGAAGCAGGCAGTCAGATAGGAGTGCAGAGATACCTGAACGGCAGGAGGCCGGCAGGATGCAAAGTCCCTGGATGGGTGAAGCGGTGGTCTAGTAGGTGCAGCGCACAGGTAGGTAGACCAGCAGGGAACACAGGAAAGCGTGGAGAGCGGATCAGCAGTAGATGGATGAGTAGCGCTGAGGAGTAGCAGCAGCGGGTCTCTGCGGAAACACGGAGGTAGCCAATAGCAACCAGCAGGTGCAGTAACGATGGGACACGGGAGAGCAGAGTTGAACTGGAACTGTTGATCACGGAGAGTAGCGGATAGCAATAGTGGCAGCAGTCTCAAGGAAACACGGGAGAGTTGACAAGAACTGAAGACTGAAGCGCACAGAGGCAGCGGATAGGAATCAGCCAAACAGTCACGATGAAACACAGACGGGTTGCAGGTTGAAGACTGTAGTGCACGGAGGCAGCGGATAGGAATCAGCTAACAGTCACGATGATGAAACACAGACGAGTTGCAGGTTGAAGACTGTAGTGCACGGTGGCAGCGGATAGGAATCAGCTAACAGTCACGATGATGAAACACAGACGAGTTGCAGGTTGAAGACTGTAGTGCACGGAGGCAGCGGATAGGAATCAGCTCACAGTCACGATGATACACAGAAGGGTAGCTGTGGTATGGGAACCACAGTAGTAGAAGTGGTTTGGAAACCACAGGGGTAGAAGTGGTTTGGAAACCACAGGAATCAGCTGGGCTGAATAAACGAGGAAACACAGGAACACCTTCAGAGACTCATGGGGAATGAGACTCCAAGATCAGGCAACGTGGTGTTGACCACAGGTGCTTAATATAGGGAGTGTTGCCTGATCTGCCAATTAAGTTAAAGGAACATACACTGAAGGTTTAGAAAGGGCTGCGCATGCGCAGTCCCTCAGGATGGAGGACGGCCACGGTTCCTAAATGTCCGGGAAGAAGCACTCACAGTCCGGTGAGTGACATGTTGTGTAATAGAAGTGATAGCAAGTGATTGGATTGTTGATGTAGTGGTCAGATTGTTCAATATAACATTTTGTTAGACTGTTAGTTTAAAGGGTAGTTTGTAACTCTGAATCTCTGAGGATATTAGGTTTTGGATGCATAGAGTGATTGGATTGTTCAGGAAGTGGTCAGATTGGTAAATTTAACGTTTTGTTAGACTGCTGGTTTAAATGGTAGTTTGTAACTCTGAATCACTGAAATAATGTGGTTTATTGCTGGAAATGTTGGTATAGTTAATATGGCAGCAAAGTGAAATACCATGTGTTTAGAGCAGGCCAAGTTTCAGACAATAGAGAAAATGGATCTAGTATCTGGCATGCTTATAAAATGGCTGCCATCTAGAAACTCTCATGTGAAGGGAATGTGGATAGTGAATAATGGCTGTTGGACTTTGTGAAAATATCTGGAAGGTTAAGATGTGTGCATGATTATCTGTGTGGTCTCCCTTCCCCACAGGTCTCCCCCTCCTCCCCCTGCACACACACAATGCATTCACACATCTAGAACAATAGGTAAGCTTCACACATACACACACGCACACCTTTAGGTAATAGTCAAAACACACACACAATGACTTGTATATTTATATAACAGGCAATAAATGTAATATATGGCACCAAAATATATACTTTGTGTTAAATATCGTTACGCTGTTTACTGTTTTATAATATATACATACGTTATACAATTAGAATGTTAATAATACAACACAATTTAAATAAAACTATATTTAGTGTGTAGTTTTTCTTGAAGATATGAGCATAAGCTATTATATAAATATTGATCCTGTGGATTTAAGGGAAAATAAGAATTATATTTCTTAGGTTAAATTAGAACTACCTTTGGAAGGAGTTGGTTGACGGTAATAGTAATATACAACAGTATTAAATGGTCATCCATACATTTGCCAGATTATTAAGGAGATTAAAACCCCATAATCACCAGAGAAATCTTTTTACACTCCCATTTGGTCCTTCCTCTCCCAGAGCGCCACCAAATCCCTCATCCACTCCTTGATAATCTTTCAGTTGGACTACTGCAAGCTTCTCCTCACTGGCCTCCCCCACTCTCTTCTCGCTCCTCTTCGTTCTATACTCAATGCCGCTGCTAGACTTATCTTCCTTTCTCGCTGCTCCGCATCTGCCTCCCAACTCTACCATGCCCTTCACTGGCACCCCTTCCCCTATAGAATCATCTTCAAGCTCCTCACCCTCACTTAAAAGGCCCTTGCCAACTCCACTGCTCCCTGCATCTCCAATCTACTATTCACAATCCTTCTGGCCCACTGCGATCAGCCAACGATTGTCACCTAACCTCCCCTCTGATTACCTCATCTCACTCATGTATTCAAGACTTCTCCCACGCTGCCCCCTTCCACTGGAAGGGTCTCCCTTGTACTGTCAGAACGTTCCCCCCCTCTAAACAGTTTCAAAAGGGCATTAAAAACCCAACTGTTCTTAAAAGCCTTTCAGTCATCTGCCTAACTACCCACTGTCGGCTTCCTCTCCCTCTCTCCCCCTTCCTCCTTCTTGCTCCCTTTGACCGAGTCTCCTTCTCACTTTCCTTGTGTCTTCTGTCTGTCTGCCCCTCCCTCAGATTGTAAGCTCCTCTGAGCAGTGTCCTCTCTCCTCCTGTTTCCACCACTTTTAACTCTGTTCCACAGCTACACTGCCCACCTCTTTCTTGAGCCCACTGACTCCACCCCTGCTTTTCTATGCACCCTGTCAGTAGCTCTTAACTAGGGATGTGCACCGGCCACTTTTGGTGTCTCGTGTTTTTTGTTTTGGGTTCGGATTTGCTTGATGTTTTGGGTTCGGATTTGTTTCGCTAAACACCTGTCGAAAGGTTTTGGTTCGGATTTAAGGTTTTGGATTTGGATTTATTTTGAAAAAATCATAAAAAGTTCCAAAATCAAGTTTTTGGGCTTATTTTCACTCCTACGCTATTATTAACCTCAATAACACTCAATAACAATCATTTCCACTAATTTCCAGTCTATTCTGGACACCCTCACACCTCACAATATTGTTTTTAGTCCAAAACGTTTCACCGAGGTAGCTTTCTGGACTGCATAGTAGAGTGGTCCACGTACCCAATTTGGTACCGGGGCCACAATATATCACCCTCAACTGGTCTCAATTCCACCAAAAAAGTATCTGGACTGCGTAGTGGAGTGGTCCCCACAATATAAAAAAACACTCAACTGGTCTGATTCCACCAAAAAAGTATCTGGACTGCGTAGTGGAGTGGTCCCCACAATATAATAAAAAATCCCTCAACTGGTCTGAATTCCACCAAAAAAGTATCTGGACTGCGTAGTGGAGTGGTCCCCACAATATAATAAAAAATCCCTCAACTGGTCTGAATTCCCCCAAAAAAGTATCTGGACTGCGTAGTGGAGTGGTCCCCACAATATAATAAAAAAAAAACAATTGTTCTGAATTCCACCAAACAAGTATCTGGACTGCGTAGTGGAGTGGCCCCGGTACCCAATTTGATATCGGGACCACAATATAATAAAAAAATCCTCAATTGTTCTGAATTCCACCAAACAAGTTTCTGGACTGCGTAGTGGACTGGTCTCCACAATATAATAAAAAATCCCTCAACTGGTCTGAATTCCACCAAAAAAGTATCTGGACTGCGTAGTGGAGTGGTCCCCACAATATAATAAAAAATCCCTCAACTGGTCTGAATTCCACCAAACAAGTATCTGGACTGCATAGTGGAGTGGTCCCCACAATATAATGAAAAAAAACCAATTGTTCTGAATTCCACCAAACAAGTATCTGGACTGCGTAGTGGAGTGGCCCCGGTACCCAATTTGATACTGGGGCCACAATATAATAAAAAAAAACTCAATTGTTCTGAATTCCACCAAAAAAGTATCTGGACTGCGTAGTGGAGTGGTCCCCACAATATAATAAAAAATCCCTCAACTGGTCTGAATTCCACCAAACAAGTATCTGGACTGCGTAGTGGAGTGGCCCCGGTACCCAATATGGTACTGGGGCCACAATATAATAATAAAACCCTCAACTGGTCTGAATTCCAGTGCACAGATGGCGGACACCGGATGGACGTCTAAAACCAACATATCAGTTAAGGGCGCAGTTCCTCTTTTTTGTGACTGCACAAACAATTAACGTAGTAATAGAAATGACAGTTTTGTTTTTTTTTTAAAATATAGAAAGAAAGAAGGTAGTACTAGAAATGGCAGTTATTTATTTTTTTTTAAATAGAGAAAGAAAGAAGGTAGTAATAGAAATGGCAGTTATTCGAATCCCCAGGAGAGTCTAAGTGGGGTGAGCCACAGAGAGATTATTTCCCTCAGTTTCTCTAACAGGTTGTCAGTGTTGTGCATCTTCTTAAAACCTGTGATACATAACTACACACACTCGGCAAAGCTTTTATAAATTATCTGCGGCACAGGAGAGTACCACTGGACTGTACTTTAATAGCAGTACCTATTATTTTTGGGTACAGCAACAGTGAATGATCGTAGTTAGACTTTTAAATAGCAGTACAAGCTAGATTTTTTAAAATTTTGTAATATTTTTTTCCAATTATTTTTGGAAATTTTTTTATTATTTTTTTTTTAAATTAATTTTTTATACTTTTTTTTATAAATTTAAATTTGTTTTTTTAGAACTTTTGGATAACTTGGAAAAAACAATGCCCTTAGCAGAACAGACCACAGGACACAGGAAATACAGAAAGAAAGAAGGTAGCAATAGAAATGGCAGTTCCTCTTTTTTGGAACTGCACAAACAGTGATGAAAATGAAGGTGGAGCTGGTGGCATGTCACGGTCTTCTTCAGAGGACAATCTCCTGACCAGCAGGTCTTTGCACCGCTGTAGACTTGTGTCCGCCGGAAACAGAGACACAACATACGCTTTAAACCGAGGATCGAGAACAGTGGCCAGAATGTATTCCTCTGACTTTAAAAGACTGACCACCCTCGGATCCTGGCAAAGCGTACGAAGGGCTTCAACCACAAGAGCTACATGCTTGGTGGAATCGCAATGGTGTACCAGCTCCTCCCTCACTTTCTCCAGCTGCTTCTGCAAAAGCCTGATCAGGGGAATCACCTGACTCAAGCTGGCAGTGTCGGAACTGACTTCTCGTGTGGCAAGTTCAAATGGCTGCAGAACCTTGCACAACACGGAAATCATTCTCCAGTGCGCTTGACTCAGGCGCATCCCCACTCCTTTTCCTATGTCATAGGTGGCTGTGTAGGCTTGAATGGCCTTTTGATGCTCCTCCATCCTCTGCAGCATATAGAGGGTGGAGTTCTAGCACATCACTACCTCTTGTTAATTTAGATTGCAAGGCTTGTAAATACTTTGAAGATAAAAAAAGCAGGCTGCACAGACTGTGGAGCTAGAAAGTGAAATTAAATGGACCACGTTACTTTGGTGGCTATCTATGCCCCCCCCCCCCCCCCCCCGCCCTACACTTGTAGTTGAATATAAAAAAAGCAGCCTGCATAGACTGTAGAACTAGAAATTCAAATATGCAAAGAAATGGACAAAGGCAGTTTGGTATCTGTCTGCATCAGATCCCCTCTCCACTAGGAGTAAAATAGAAAACTATTCAGCCATTATATAATCTAGAATATAAATAGAAATTGAGAAAGGCAATTTGGTATCTGTCTGCATCATAATCATCAACATCCTCCTCAGCGCCAGCTACATCAATATCCTTTTCCCGGTGTACAACATTCACACCTTCATTAGCCAAATCTGTAACTGGACTGTGGGTGATCCTTCCAGCATATGCAGAGGGCGTGCTGCAAATGGTGGAAGGAGCCACCTCTTCCCGTACAGTGATGGGAAGGTCAGGCTTCGCAACCACCAACACCCTTGGACTCGCCTTGGGGATTTGTGATAATTTCTCTTTAGAAGGCAGAGTTGTTTGCTGTGTTGTTGCTGACAGCATAACTCTCTTACATTTTTGTAGGGGGAGGGGGAGGAGGGCTTAGTTCCTTGGGTGAAGCTGAACCACTAGTCATGAACACAGGGCAGGGCCTAATCCGTTCCTTGCCCCTGCGTGTCGTAAATGTCATATTGGCAACTTTACGTTTCTCCTCAGATGATTTTAAGTTTCTCTTTTTGCTACTTTTACTGAACTTAGGCTCTTTGCGTTTTTACATGCCCTGTACTAGGAGATTGGGCATCGGGCTTGCCAGACGACGTTGATGGCATTTCATCGTCTATGTCATGACTAGTGGCAGCAGCTTCAGCATTAGGAGGAAGTGGGTCTTTTTCTTTCCCTACTTTATCCTCCAAATTTTTGTTCTGCATTATATGTAGCACAAGAGAGTGTACCCCGAAGCCACACACACACGGCAAAGCCTTTAAAAATTATATGCGGCACAGGAGAGTACCACTGGACTGGAGTTATAAAGCAGTACCACTGGACTTATACTGCATAATGAGTGAACTTTGTAATATTGCAGTACCAATGGACTTATACTGCAGAATGAGTGAACTTTGTAATATTGCAGTACCAATGGACTTATACTGCAGAATGAGTGAATTTTGTAATATAGCAGTACCACTAGACTTATACTGCTGAATCAGTGAACTTTGTAATATAGCAGTACCAATGGATTTATACTGCAGGATTGTTTTGGGATATTTTTTTTTTTTTTATAATTATTTTTTTTGTAATTTTTTTTATAACTTTTTTGAATTTTTTTTATAATTTGGGAATAATGGGGAAATAACAATGCCCTTAGAAGGACAGAGCACAGGATACAGCACCACTGGACTGAACAGGACACAGCACAGGACCCAGCAGCACCACTGAACTCAGAAGGACAGAGCACAGGACACAGCACCACTGGACTGAACAGGACACAGCACAGGACCCAGCAGCACCACTGAACTCAGAAGGACAGAGCACAGGACACAGCACCACTGGACTGAACAGGACAGAGCACAGGACCCAGCAGCACCACTGAACTCAGAAGGACAGGACACAGCACCACTGGACTGAGCAGAACACAGAGCACAGAACAGCACAGCACAGCACAGCACAGAACTGAACAGCACGAGATATAGCAGGACAGAGGACCACCTAACACACCCTCCCTCTACCCTGATCAATGCCCGAGTGAAGATGGCGGCGACTAGCGGGGAATTTAAAGGATCCGAGTATCACAAGATCCGACAGCGGGATTATGACTCAGAGCCTCGGTTTCAGTTTTGCAATTGGCGGGAATACCCGGATCTGTCTCGGATCCGGCTCGGATCGGCAACGTTCGGGTGGGCTCGGATTTCAGAAATCCGAGTGCGCTCATCTCTACTCTTAACCTGTTATCCGCGCCCACATTCTTGGGCACAGGTTCCCTGCAGTGCTGACTTTCCCCCACCCTTCTTATTAGCTGTGCGCTGAACTACCCGAGTAATATTGCTACTTTTTTATTGTACTGTAATGTGTACCCTGTACTGTCCTACTGTTTGTTCCTGTACAGCGCTGCGGACACTTTGTGGTGCCTTACAAATAAAAATTAATAATAATAATAATACTGTGCGATGCCTTTTGTAACTCTATAACTTAAGATATAATATTAAGTAAATCTTTTTTTTTGCAAAATTTACACTTGAATGGACAATATTGAATTATTCTGAAAATGAATTCAACAGTAGATTTTGATAGCTGCTACCAATAACGAGATCCAGATCTCCATAAGATCTATATTTAAAGAGTGATAAGCTAAATAACAGATGCACTGTTGATATCATAGAAGTTACACTGATATATTTTTTCCCACTCACCCATTCTTTTTTTCCCCTCAAGGTGATTAGAAATATAATAGAGAATTGGACAGGGGTATATCGTATATGTTTATTAAGCCACATTGTCCTTAATTTGCTCTGATCATCATGCCTTGCAGACTTCTGGATTTGTCAAATATTGAAAACATTGATAATTTTATCAGTAAGCAAAAGCTAACCCTGCTTAGTGATTGAACGAAGATCCGTTTTGGAAAATGAACTCTGACAAGCAGTGATCCACATATCTCTTAAAGTCAAAGAAGTAATCAATTGCTTACATATATAGAAATACTAGTTTGCTGAGAAATATGAAAAGAATTATGAAAAGAACAACCTGCTGTATT
Organism: Mixophyes fleayi; assembly: GCF_038048845.1. NCBI lineage: Eukaryota > Metazoa > Chordata > Amphibia > Anura > Limnodynastidae > Mixophyes > Mixophyes fleayi. Next base: position 115,026,061 of record NC_134403.1, on the reverse strand, counting down.
TATTGTACTGAATTTGTGTACAGTAGGAATTAGATAAAGGCCTCAGATAGCATTCTCTTAATGTTTAGATGCAAGTTATTTCTGCCATGATTGGTTTCCAAAGGGCTGAAGATTCAAGGGTTGAAGATAGCAGATTTCAACATAATACCTCTTATAAATAATTTTTTTGACAACTTGGAATTTTACAATTAGTGATGCATTCCATGGCAAGGCCACCATTTGAGTCTTTGTGTTAAATCTATCTTGATTAGTTTTCACCCAAGAAAGCATTACTCATTAGCCGTTACATTAGTTAGAGAAGACAGTGAACTTTTTCAATCCTAATACTAAACAGTAAGTTGTTTGGCAAACCTAGACCAACTTAGATGTCTATAGAAATATATTTCAAGTACAAGTTGTTTCAGAATATTGGATAAACTGTGTGTCTTGTATGTTATGTTATGTTCAGTGGGTTTAAAGAAGATACCAGAAAAGTATTTTTACAGGCAAACTCCCCACCATGAATTGGTTTCATATCACATCACATCATAGTAAGCTATTTGGCTTTGAAGAACGGAACTTCAGAAAAGTCAGTATGTAGATCAGTGGCCTGAATGCCTGTGCACATAGTTTATAAGGCATTATTGACTGAATGTGAGAGCACCTGCAGAAATACAATTTGGGAACACCATTTTCCAGACCTTCCTCAAAACCTTTGAAAGGTGTTTATTATCATTTCACTATCCTTATTTTTTTCCATTGTGAGGGCATTGAGAAACCAGAGATTAAAGATGTTGAGAGTTACAAAGAATGAGTAAAAGTGTGCCTTGATCTTAATCACCAACTGTGTCCAATTTAAACTAGGAACAATATATTGTAACACAAAATGTATTTTTATTGACAAAATTATTTGCCGTTATTATTCTGCTGCTTTATAAGTTAAATGTCTATTCCACCTTCTCTAGAATTGTTTTAAAACACGGTGAGCATGGAGAAGATGTATTGAGTTGCACAGTTGTGTGGAGATCATATCTGAACTTCTATTAAAATCTATAATATAAATGTCTAGTGGCGTGTGTTAGTCTGTCTGTGTGTGTGTGTAAAAAATAAAACCAAGCTGCAGCGCCACCTGCTGGGCGGAGTTATACACTGACCTACTAAATTCTTAGTGTGTGTGAAAAAAAAAATTCAGAAAGGGCTGAAATTTGGTATATTAAGATGTTTTTAATTTGTTAGTTTAATTTGTTAATTGTTAAAAGTGTTTATAAAGATTTAAAAAATATATATATATATATATATTTCTTGAAGGAGAAGTAACAGTTGGGCGTGGTTGCTGGATGCCTGGGGTGACAGTGGGGAGTGGTTGGTGGTTGAGGCCTGGGCTATGGCCCAAATGCATGACAAGAACCTTTTTAACACCTTAAGTAGCTTGATTTTACTAGAATGCATGAGTATCATGCACGGGTTAACTTGTATCTATATAAAATGTTAAAGAAGGGTCTTAAAAATGCGATTATACATTCATCAGAAGGAATACAAGAAACATGTTATTATAGTATACTCTAGGTAGTTATATGTTCACCTTCCTAACCACTTAGTGACCAGAGAGATGTCATCCTTTCATAGTTAGAACAATCTCTATGTTTAAAAGATGTGTTGATATCATTGACAATAATTTTTTTTATTTTTAGTCTAACCAGGAAAGTTGTTTTTTTAATTTCAGGACATATAGGTTTTTGGGTAGAATAAATATATTTTTATTTTATGGACTTCATATAGGGAAAATTAGAAAAAAAATAAAAAACATTGCAATGTTACTTCTAGGCTGTTAATCCAGAACTGTAGACTAATATGTAACCAGCATGTACAATGCAAATATGTATCCTTTGTACAAGGTATGACAGAGTTATAGGATCTGGAGACAATGGCACAAATTATAGTTGTACAGGCTTTTTTTTTTAATCTCTTGAAGCTTTATTATAAAATAACCACTCAAACAAACACATGGGGGGACAAGTGGGGATATGGGCAGGAGAAACTATACAACATCTGGAATGATGTCACTATTTTGTAGATTTTGACCAAGTACATTCTATGTGACATTGATGCATTTTTTCATGACTTTATGACATTCAGACAAAATGCTTTAGGGTCATCTAGTATTGGTAACATATTTTTTGGAGGGGTGAGAATAGGTAGAAACCATTTTTATATAAAAAAAATCAATTATATTATATATGAGTGACATATAGTACTAGTTAGAAAGAGAGAGAAACAAATTAATAAAATAGAAAATTTAATATATGAATTTGCTATGATGGTATACCCACAATATAATGACATTTATAATGGAATGTACAGATATGATAATATTGAGGAAAATGATAGATACAAATAATGAAAAAATAAATAAAAAAGAAGTAGTGCAAACTATTATAAATGAGTCTTACTGGCTTGAAATGGGTAAACTAATAAGCATGAATGGGCAGTCTACTGTGTACTGTTGCCCCCCGGGTTAGTGATTTTCCCAGTGGGTTTATCAATTTACTAGATGTTAAAAGAAAAGTACAGAAATAAAAAAAAAAGTGAAATATAAAAATAAAGACCTAAACAAAAAATTATTTTATTTCTAGTTCTATAACTTACAAAATATGTGTACCGTATAAGTACACAGTGGGCAACAAATCGATCATCTTGCTAAATGAGGGATTTTAGTAATATTGAAAGCAAGGGCTTCCACACACGTGTGGCTCTTGCATTAATTAAATCAATTAAGCAAGTAACATCCCTGTAAGGTCATGTATAAAAAAAATCATAGCTAGCATGCTGCAACTGAAGATCTGATTGACTTTGATAGATAGGTGATTGTTATTGTGAATTTGGTAGGAAACAACACAACTTTATAACGTTTAATTAACAATGGTGTTTAAGCTGTTGCCAGCATGGAAATCCAAGGGAAACTAAATCAACAAAGGATAGTAGGATTATAATATACATCTTCTTCTTTGAATTGCAAATAACAACCTGTTGTGCAAGCTAGCAGTTTAATCAAAAACAGTCCATCAAGAACCAATAGGTTCTATCTATCATTGATATAAACCCCTTACACCCAGTAGTGTGATGAGAGTGGCAGTGTTATTTTTTTACTATATACTACTGTTATACCCTGTACTGACTTGTTGTTTGCCCTCTGTATGGTGCTGCGGACCTCATGTGGTGCCCAATAAATAAAGGCTAATAATAATAAACATAAAGTAACTTCAGCATTTTAAGATGAATTTCGTAGCACAGGATCATCCCGTTCCCAAAGAGGAGAAGCCCAGGCTAATGCCTGCCCGGAGAGGAGGGAGATCAAATAAGCCACTTTAGCTCTTTCCGTGGAGAAATTTTCGGGAGCCAATTCAAATTGAATAGAACATTGGTTAATGAAACCACGACACTTCAGTGGATCGCCATCATATTTCTCAGGAGGAGGAATGCGGAGGCTTCTGGCAGCTGCGGTGCTAGAAGAGATGATAGGAGCCGAGGCAGTGGAGGATGAAGTGGTCGTGGAAAGAGTAGGTAGCAAGGCTTGAAGAGAGTCCAGGCGGGAGACCACTCCCAGAATACATTGCAGCGATTGTGCCTGATTGGATTCTTGCCTTTCCACTCTTTGACCCAGGTGCAGCAATAAATCATGGGCCGAAGGTTCGTCCGGTCCACTCATGGCCAGAGTATTCTGTCACGCCTTTCACTAGGAATATCACTGACTGGTATTAGCACAACTAAAACTGAGAGGTGCGAAGTCTAACGCACCATCGGTGTTCGCCAGGGACCCCCGCAAGGAGGTTTGGGCTTTGCTGCGTGTGATGCGCAGGTCGCGGTTCTCCCAGATAGTTACCAGTGCAGTGAATGGAGACTAGTCAAACAGGCCGAGTCGAAACCAGAGGAGCACAGTACAATGGAGAGAACGCAAATCGTAGTCAGGAACAGTCCAAGGGTCAAAACCAGTGCGGGTAGTGATGAACAAGGGATGATCCGGAAGAGAAGTCAAACAATAGCCAAGGAGTCAATACACAGGAGTAACACAGGAAGAACAATGCTGGCACTAGAAGAACCAATACTCTGGCACTAGACATGTGTCAGAGGCTGCCTTATATACCCTAATGTGCCTCCTGATTGGGTAAGGGAGATTTAGGCAGTTTAGACATGCTGGCTGCAGACAGGTGAGCAGAGATAGAGTTCTGCTGCTAGGCAACAGGACGTGGATTACGGAGAAAAGGTGTCCGTCTACGGTGCCTGTGGAGAGCGCGGAGACGGCACCTGACATACGGGAGGTTGGCACAACAGTAATGACCATCCTCAATAGGACGGTTGCCCCATGGCCTAGCCCCACATCTGGCCCTGGTGAGTATTTAACAAATCAAATTGTTATTTTATTTTAATCCATAATTTGTAATAGATTATAGCAGAGTATATATTGTTTTTAGTAAAGATGGGCAATACGCTAGGTTGAATAGAATAATATATGCCGCCTCGTAAAATTTATAATGAATCCTTCAACAATTCTGACTATGTTTTTGGGAAAAATATCCCCCCTCCTCGACTCCGTCTCCATTTCACCCATTTCTCCGTCTCACCCTAGTGTCTCTGTCTGTCTTTCCCTTCCTTTAGATTGTACGCTCCTTTGAGCAGGGCTTTCCTGCCTCCTGTTTCCACCACTTTTGACTTCGCTCTTCAGCTACTCAGCCCACCTCCTCTCGGACCTTCTGCCCTCCGACTCCTCTTGCTTCTTCTCTCTGTTCCTCTCAGTGGCTCTTAACCTGTCATCCGGTCCTACCCTTTTGGGCTCAAGTTACCAGCCTGTACTGACTTTCCCTCATCCCCTCTCTCTAGCTGTGCTTTGAGCTCCCAGAGTTATAGTGCCTACTGTCACTTGTACTGTGCTGTTTTACCTCGTACTGTGCCAATGTGTGTCCTTGTATGACACTACGGAAACTTTGTGGCGCCCTATAAATAAAAATTTATAATAATGATAATAATAAAAAAATAACATGAGTCAAAATTATTTACAAACACATCTCATGAAAATATTCATGCAGCATGTCCTATATGAACGTGTATAGAATTTTTCCAAATTGAACAAAAACAATTTCTGTTTCACAATATGTATTTTTATTTGCCGTTACAACTTACAAATTGTTGAATAACCTGGTTTTCTTCCATGACTGAAGGTGTTAGATCATGGTTATATAAAAGTCAGGACAGATTTCTTTAAATCACCTTATTTGTTTTAAAGTCAAAAATAAAAATAAAAGAAGAAAATATGTTTGCAACAAGCAAAACATACAATTCCATATTGATCAGGTGTTGTTCTTTTTATATCCCAACTAATAATCAGTCTGTAACCTTTGACTGTAGCTGATTTATCAATCTTAGTTTATAGGTACAAATTCTACAATAAAGACACATAGGTGCTCATCTGAATCCAAAGAGCATCACATAGCAATCAGAGACATTTTTTTCCCTCATTTTTAAATATATAACAGAATAGGGATACACAGTAAGTAAAAAGTCTTTTTAACACTGTTCCACAAAAGTGACAATAAATGTCGGAATCAATGTTATGTGTGACAGATTTATTCAAAGCATATTGTCATAGTATTCTCCACTTTAGGAAGCAAACTACCCAGTGCTGTTCGGAGTATAGAAGGGATCAGGATGGAATCTTGCCGAGCTCATCAGCCCTGTTGTAATCCTGTTTCCCTTCCAGGTCCAATAAGGCACTCAGTGATCCAACTAATTCTTTCTTAGATGCAATCCTTGGTTGCGTTTGGACTGACAACTTTATGTGATGTTAAATACTTTTGTGTCAAAAAAGACAAAAGTATTATAGGAGTGATACCTTTATTGGCTAACTAAAAAAAAAAATTTGTATTTGCTAGCTTTCAGAGCACAGAGGCCCCTTCATCAGCCAAGTTTACAAATGAATGACTGAGAAAAAGACACAACATTTAAGCTGTTACATCAAGAAATTTGTACAGGGGGGGGATACATCATTAAGATAAGCTAAAGTAATAAAAAGGGGGTTTTCGTTATGGATGGAAGTTTGTCACGAACGCCCAGCCTGTCCCAGATACTGTAATCTGAACAGCTGGCCGTGAAAGGTGTCACCTTAGTGACTTAGCAATGAATACACCTTTTCTGCCACCATGAAGGATTTATTATTGTGTCCTTATGTTCACCAGAACTACTTATTAATGTTTCACACCTAAATCCTATACACATGTAGCATGAGCCTCCCGGGGCTTCATAAATTCACAAAGAATCACGGAGAAATATGCTAGATTAAATATGTTTAATCTGAAAAAAATTCCAAGGCTTATTTACAAAAACGTAATAAACAGACATACAATAAATTGCACAAATGAGTTTCAAAAAATAAAATAGGAAATAAAACCAGAGTCCTTATTTACAAGTTCAGGAATTGGCATGTGAGGAATACCCATTTAGAACAATGGCACATTTCAGTCTTGACAAACTCCCTCAAAGAAATGAGGGAGTCTGTACAAATTTCTTGATGCAACAGCTCTTAAATGTTGTGCCTTTGTCTTAGTCTTTCATTAGTAAACTAGCCTGATGAAGAGGCCTCTGTGCTCTGAAAGCTAGTAAACACAATAATTTTTTTTTGGTTAGCCAATAAAGGTATCACTCCTATAATACGTTGGTCTTTTTTGACACAAAAGTATTTAACATCACATAGATTTTTCTGGCTAACACGGTTCTGCAATAATAATAAAAAATTTTTTTTTGCTATACAGACTGACAACTTTGATAGTTTGTGGAAAGTTGAAAAATGTATGCAGAACAGAAACAAAGTAAACCAGCATGTATACCAAATGTTACTACTTGTTAAACAGCACCCGGTCCTACTGCTTGATACATTTCATTACCTAATGGTAATTTCATCAGTAGCTAAGGTGGTCCAGTATCACAGTGTCTTTATAGGTGGAGTATTCCAAATCTGGTGTGTGTGTTTTAATCATCTTTCACCTGCATTTAGATAATTGTCTTTTGGTTCCTCTAGCAATCTCTACTTACTCCTCCTCAATAAGCACCCCATTCTTATGTTATGAAAAATGGAACACAAACTAATAATATCACACACGACATCCAGGAGCGGTCTTTTAGACTGCTCAAGGCAATAAAAACAGGTTTGAGAAAGACAAATGTTCATACAATGACAGACCTGGTGGAGGCATGTACTGAACTTGTTGTGAATGGGTGTAAAATAGCAGTGAGGAGTCACTGGAATAGAGTAGGCACTGTCTTATTCAAATTTTAGAAAGAATAACTTACATGTTATTCAATGAAATCTTGCTAGAGGCACTTTAAAGTCTCTGGAATGTGTAGTTTTAGGGGGTAAAATTATCTATATTATTTTGCAAAAGGAACATGATAAATGTGCTTTGTGAAATTAGATTATAATACACAGATTATTGTGGCAACTATAGTGCTCTATGTACATTAATACTTACTGGGTCAAAGTCATTTTTACTAATAACTTTTAAAAAAATTACGTAATTGCCAAGCGTGTTCACCTTGCCTCTCAGATAATCTATGCCGTATTGCCGATTGCTTCATTATTAAAGAGCTATGGGTACTTCCTAGAAATTTGGCAAGAAAGGTATGGATGAAGAGCTGCATAAGATATAACCTGGCCATTGATGGAATGAAAATTTTTCCTGTTCCGAAAAATGGATTAACTTCTTTCAAGTAGTTCCATAGCTACAACCACTTCCCCTATGGTATGTAGAAAGTGAGCAATGGAGTAAAATGCTGCTTTATCTGCAGCATAGATTATCATCCAATTGCAAATTAACAACTGGCATGACACGAATGTGCGTAGTAGTCATTTTAGTACCTGGCTAAAATCAATATGTGACATTCCTCCCGCCAAAGATATTGTGGTCTTAATGAGCCAGATGTACAGAAATGTAGCACAGCCAACAATTTAGTAGCTATTGCTGTACGGATGAAAAATGTAGGTGCTATTGCTGTGCAGATGCCGATTTCAGTCCTAAGGTTGCTCTGCAATTTTTAGAGTTTCCACTAAGACACGAATTAAAAGCCTGAACTGACTTCTCACCTCTGTTTCAGCCATGCCAAAACAGGCTTACAGATGATCTGTACACACACACACACACACACACACACACACACACACACACACACACACACACACACACACACACACCCTGTGCCTTTGTTGTTGTTGCTGCTGCAACGTTAAAGTAAAAATACAATGCCATACAAAACACATTATATATTTGCAAGCTTAATATTAAATATGCTTTGCAAAGCATTTAGTAACATATAAACAAAAATAATTACATGTAGGAATCCTGACATTTTTTATTTCAAATGCACAAAAGATCTGACAGAATAAAAAATTAATAAAAATAAGAGCTTTTGATGGACAGAGTAGTATGTTTACAGTACTTTTTGTAAAAGTGTCAATCCATGTACACTAACCCTACACAAATACATAAGCCTAGCCAAACATAATTGTAATATAAATGTCATTAGCAGATAGGTTTGTTTACATTTGTTTTGATTGCATGACATGTATTCATTAATCTCTGCTTTAAAACATAAATATTGACATATCTGTATAGAAGTCCATGTGAATCTTCTTTATTGTGTTGGTATAACTGTAAATGACAGAAAAGACACATTAATAGCCGCTAAATCATATAATATTAGTGCAACAAATGAAGGAAGATCTATCAGCAATCAACCAATCAGAAGCATCTATCTAGTGGTGCTGAATGTCATCATCATTCGTTTGTAATGTTGCATCAGAACTCTGACATCCACAAGACTAAAGCCTCCTGACAGGCGTGTATGACTCTCAGTGCAGTTCTGCCTTACTTGCAATTACGATATACTTGATGTACTCAACTTATGTTAAACCGCGCTTTGCCTCCCCATTCAACTATCAAGTATTATTAGCATATTTTATACTGAGCAAACAGGATGTATCCTAAAAAATATTAAATCTATTTCGGTAGTGCAGACATTTTTCACAGCAAACTGCAAAACGTAGTCAATATTATCTCTTAGGTCTTGTACACATGGGTAAAACTAAGGTGACAATAGGGTGCTGGTTGTACATGGCATTGAGGGTACATTCAATGCCTGTTCAATGGTTCAATTAACCCTAATTTCTTGCATATATTATTTGTGTTTTACATGGGTAATTATACTTTAGGATGTAAGCTCAGGGCCCTCTTTACTCATTTTTTCCTTCTACTATTGCATCACCCTTTGTATCTCTAGGCCTGCACATCAAGCCCAGTTTTCTGGAGCCCAGTCCTACTTGGACATCACTCACTATCCCATAATAACTTGATCTGCGCTACCAAGTTCTGTATAATGAGTATAATTTATGAAATAGTAGCTGTCTGGCCCTTGTATTGTTTGATTTCTATGTAATTTGTTATGGATCGTTGCTGTCTGTGTATTGTGTACTACTGTAAGTTTCATGTTTGGTGCTGCAGACCTTTTGTTGTACCTTATACATAAAAGACAATAATAATAATAATAATAATAATAATAATAATAAAGTATTGGAAAATCCCAAATCTTGGTCTTTTTTTTTAAATCCATGTATAACGCTATCTATCTATCTAATTTTGCAAAATATTAATACATTTATATAATAACTGATAAATAATCTTTTATATCTTCTATTTCAAAATATGATTTATAGGAATTTTAGTGGAATCAAGGTCATGAAAAGTATGTTTAGTATCAGGATCTTTTATTTTAAACAAAGGTGCCATCTAGTGGGCAGATGTGATCAGTACATTAGAGCTCTAAAGGTTTTTTAAATCACGCTCATTGGATTAGTCAACTAAGTTAATAACATAATAACATTATGTGGCTATGACATGTCAATCATTCTGAAAGGACAACTTTGACATTTTATTAATTGTCTTAAAAGAAATATTCCCCTTGTTCTACATTTAACACTGTTTATCTGGATTGCCTGAGTAAAACTGTGCTTTCAACCACCTTAGTGTACAGCATCACCTGATGCCTTAATTTTGTCAAACGTTTCCTTCACACAGAAAGAAATGTGATCTTTCCATTACTACTGTTAGTAACTCAGCCACAGATAATGATGTCTAATTGACATACTTTGTATGTCGAGGAAAGTTATTTTAATTTTTGTTACATTTTAGAAACAGTCAAAAATTATTTTAAAAGTCAATGAGGCTGATGCAGAACTACTATGTTCTATTCTTTGTGTGAAATCTCCCCAGAAAGGTGGGCACATCTATATGCACCCATGCAGATTTGAATAATTCTACCACTTACACCTGCCAGAGCCTATATAAGTGGGACGGGAGCATTCAAATTTAGGTTGAGTACAGTAAGTTAATTTTTGCTCAATTGCGAACAGATACAGACTTGGGAAAAGACACATATGTGCTGAGAAAGCCATATTATTTTCAGGTGGTCAGGGGCAGATACAAATAGTGGATGATGATGATGGTCCCTAGCACTAGTAAACCGCTTGTAATTAGATGTTTGGAAATGCTCTGCTTACACTGATTGGTGATTAGCTTTTTTCTCGGTCATAAATACATTATGCTTTTGTGTGCGTGTTTAAGCAAAACGTTTTCTTTCAGGTACACTTTTAAAGGAGCTTTAAAAGGGCTTTTAGCAGTTTTTATAACAGAGGGCTGAATTAAGCACGAGGGAATATTAAAAGCTGAGGTTTGTGTTCATAACTAATGTGGGCGCACTTTATTTTGGTTTGGGGCATTTTGAACCTGTTTCCCTTTGAAGAGTCGGCTATGGCTTTGGTGCAAGTACATGCCCTTGGGTGTCGGCTTGTTGTTTGCACACCTTTCAGCCCAGAGGAGATTTGGGTCCTTGGATAAGTGACCCCTAAGTTATTAACAAGGATAAATGAAAATGTTACTGAGTGTGATTCATTTCCAGAAAGTAAATGACCCATGTGGGAATATCCGATTTGTGGGCTTAGCCACACTGCCTACTGTTTTCTCCTCCACCATACAGTGTTTTTTGATCGCTAACTGAACTCCTTTAATTTGTCACAAGTATTTCTTGGTGTCAGTTATTTTTTGTAGCTTTTTAACAGGGCAAGGGAGGTTATTTAAGTTAAGAACGTCAACTATTAAGCATTTTATTATGATGTCTATTTGCAAATACATTATTTGCAAATACAATAAATGGATAAAAACATGGGAGCAAATTGTATGTGACGTATTCCTAGCGTGAACCAGGTGTATATGCTACTGCTGTAGTCTAGCACTACCGCTTTGCATATGGTGACAATCACAGCTTTTTTAATAAATGTACCTGTGATTTGGAGCAAAATTGTGCTCAATTCTGCATTAGCCCCAATATTTGTTTTTGAAAGCAGCATGCAGCATGCTTTAATCCTGCAAAATTAGTGCAAAACTGTAAAACCGAATATGACAGCAGAAAATAAATTGTCCATTTAGTGTGCTTGTGTTGTATTTTGCTGTTAAATGCACAAATCAGGTTTAGAAATTTATTCTTTTACTTTACTTTATAATTTATATAAGCACTAAAAATTGCATTGTGTTTGTTTCACGGTCTGCCTCCGTTTCAGTTACCATACATTATTTACAAGAACAAAATTCTATAAAATAAAATGAAAGCACACATACTGTATATATTAAAATGTAGAAAACATCACATTACAATTAAAATGTTAAGTTTAGACCACAGAAAGTTCCTCCAAAACAGAATGGGTCCCTTTTTCCTAGCACAGGGAATCATGTTCACTGCAGGTGTCACAATGAGCGAGCTCATCATAAAGTCCACCAACCCGTCAGCATGCACTTCTTATGGACAGACGAATAACAGTTACCCTCTAAAATCCTCAAAAGCGGAAAACTATAGGAGCTGCTATTTCATGTGATTTGGAAGTTCTCAAATATTCATACCATCCTGCTTACTCCAATTATATATATGTGTATATATATATATATATATATGTATATATATATATATATATATATATATATATATATATATATATATATATATATATAAACACATAACAGGAAAGGCACTCACGTTTGTAGATATTTCTCTAGCCTGGGTGCAGGAACTCCAATAACATGAATGTAAAAAATAGTATGATTAGGAGGCACTCACAGGACTTTTCCAGATTATTAAAGTGTTTATTCCATTAAAAATTTGTCAACGTTTCGAGCTCCATGCAGCCCTTTATCAAGACTAACACCACAGTGAACCAAACACTCTTATATACCCTATACAGTGGGAGTGAACCAATCAGACAATCACCAGCTGTGCAAATTGGCTAAACAAGGTGCAAAGCACACCAAGAAGGAAAAAACTTTTTAAATAAATCAACAGCTAATGAGCTAAGTGAGCTAACAGAATACCTGAGAAACCTATAAAGACAAAACTGATGCAATATATACAAGCAGTAATTAGTATATAATAGATCCATATTTAACTGTTCGCTAAGAATTGCAACAAATTAGACAAGTAAAAAATACCTTGTACATTAAAGTGCAATATATTACATACAGTAGATATTAATATGTCATTAGATATTCAGTTATAATCAAAAGGAAGGATAATACAAAACATATGAGTAATTGCCGTAAACTATCTATATAAAGGCTTGTTGCTATCTGTTATAGCAAACCTATATACATCACTAAATCCAAAAAATATCCATGCACAAATCTGGTGAATAAAAATTATACTAACTTTGTATAAGTGAACCAAAAAGTAAAAAAGATGAAACCACAGTGTAAAAGAATATTACCACCAAATAAGGAAGGCATAACAACAAAGATCAAACAAAGATCAAACAACTAGAGCTCTGTAAATAACCATAATGTAAATGTTTTTGTTTTTATAAAAAACAACCAAGATAATTCTCATTATTTAACCCACCAGGGGCTAACGTATTCAGTTGGGCAATCCAGCAGGCTTTGCGTTGTAGAAGTATTTTGGGTCTGTTGCCACCTCTGGACAGTGGTGGCACATGATCAATTATTATGCACCTCAAACTTGTGAACTGATGTGATAGGTGTAAAAAATGTCTTGCAACCGGTTTATCTGATGTTTGATCTCTATAGGCCGCTCTAATGGATGATATATATATATATATCATGGTGGCTATGTGGTTAGCACTTCTGCCTCACAGCACTGGGGTCATGAGTTCATTTCCCGACCATGACCTTATCTGTGAGGGGTTTGCGTGTTCTCCTCGTGTTTGTGTGGGTTTCCTCCGCATGCTCCGATTTTCTCCCACACTCCAAAAACATACTGGTAGGTGAATTGGCTGCTAACAAATTGACTCTAGTCTGTGTGTCTG